>NC_142937.1:22884025-22909025 GCF_046866305.1 Octopus bimaculoides
ATAGATAGATAGATAGATAGATATCTTTTTATTATAGCCACACAGGGCTAAATACAGAAAATGGACAAATTACAAAGTAGAGCTTTGGGGGGGGGATGATTTGGATCAAAAGGGATCGCGGGAAGAAAAAAAAAAAAAAAAAACGTGGGGGGGGGGGGGGCGATCAATAGGGATCGTGTATCACAGTCGATGTAAAAAAACGGGGAACAGATTAGGTTTATCCGTGGAGAGAAAAGCCTACGGAAAAGACCACGGTCACCTCAGGCTTTTTTTTTTAAAGGTACATGAAAGTAAGTACCTTCTCTCTTTTTGTCTCTTTTTGTTACAAGTCTATGCTTAAAATGGTGTCGTCTTTCATTCTTACCATTCTTGCCACATTTACCCATTTTTTATTGAAACTTTCATTCGACAACACCTTCCTCTCTATCCTCATCCTCCTTTTCAAGTGGTACTTGAAAAAGTTGACGAGGGATTGACCAGAGAGGAAAGTGTTTGTTTGTAGACCTTTCAAACGCGTCCACCACACGCATTCTTTTGCCATAGCTATCAGTGTTACAAAAACCGTTTTTCCTTCCCGTTTAAAGGAAGGTGGCGGAACAATATTCACGATAGACTCGGCTGATAAGTGGGCTCGTCCCACACGCGACAACAGCCGTTCGACGAAGGTCCACAGCTCTGAAATATCTGGACACTGCACGAGTGCGTGCAGAACGGTTTCGTCGCTCTGACCGCATCTCGGGCAGGTCGGTCCGGTGGTTTTCGAACCGTGTCTGTAGATCTTCTCTCGAACTGGTAGTGCGTCTCGATAGCATTGCCAAGCCAGGGATCTCTGGAAATTATCCATAGGCCCCGGCCCGAACGTCGTCTTGAAAAGGCGGGTTAAGAATTTCTCGTCGACACCCAGGTTTGCCCGAGAGTGTCGTCAGACCTCCCCTCCACTAGTCCTCTATAGAACGCATTGGTCGTTTGGAAGTTGCACAAGTTTGATCCCGGACGGCAGAGCTGTTGTAGAGAGATAGATAGATAGATAGATAGATAGATAGATAGATAGATAGATAGACAGATGGATGGAGAGGGAGAGGAGGAGAGGAGGACTGACAGAGAACCGGCAGATAGGTAGATAAACAGCAAGATAAATATGATAGAAAAATAGTTACCAAGCTGGTTAGTTAGATATATAGAGAGATGGACAGATGCAGTGAGACAGACAGACAGACAGACAGACAGACAGACAGACAGATAGATAGATAGATAGATAGATAGATAGATAGATAGATAGATAGATTAGATAGATAGATAGATAGATAGATAGATAGATAGATAGATAGATAGGTTTCTTTATTAGCCACACAGGGCTCAACACAGAGGGGACAAAATACAAATGTAGAGTTTTTCTTTTCGAGGGGGTCGAAAACAAAGCAGAAAAAAAACAAAAGTGGGGACAACGATGAAAAAAAAAAAAAAAAAAAAAAACATCGCAAAACGTTTGGGGTATTTACAAAAAATACGAAATAATACAAAAAATTCCCAATAAATGGGGAGGTTATCCGTGGAAAGAAAAACCTACGAAAAGACCACGGTAACCTCGGTCTTTAGCGTCACAGTTTGTTAAATAAAATTTCTTTGTTTACAAAATTTTAAAACGTTTTATAGAATCATGGTCAAGGTGGCTTCGTCATTTATACGTGCCATTCTTGCTACATGTATCCATCTTTTTTCGAAACATTTGCTAGACAACACTTGCCTCTCTACTCTCACCTTCCTTTTCAAGTGATACTTGAAAAAGTTGATGAGAGATTGACCAGAGAGGAAAGTATTTGTCTCTAATCCTTTCAGACGCGTCCACCAGATGCATTCTTTGGCCATAGCCACAAGTACGATAAATACAGCTCTTCCTTCCCGTTTAAAGGAAGGAGGCGTGACGATATTGACGATAGACTCGGTTGATAAACCGACTCGTCCCACACGCGACAGCAGTCGTTCGACATAAGCCCACAGCTCCGAAATGGTTGGACACTGCACGAGTGCGTGCAGAACGGTTTCATCGCTCTGACCGCATCTCGGGCAGGTCGGCCCCACATTTCGCGAGCCGTGTCTATAGAGCTTATCCCGAACGGGTAGCGCCTCTCGGTAACACTGCCAGGCCAGGGATCTCTGGAAGTTGTCCATAGGTCCCGGCCCGAAAGTCGTCCTGAACAGGCGGGTCAGGTATTCCTCGTCGACGCCCAGGTTCGCCCCGAGATCGTCGTCGTACCTGCCCTCCACTAATCCCCTATAGAATGACTTCGTTGTGATGCAGCCGCTCAAGGTCGACCCGGGACGGCAAAGTTGTTGCAGAGCAACGCGACACTCACGGTGCCATTCGCCATTCCTCGGCCTCTTTTTGATCCACGACTGCACCTCGGTCATGGAGACGAGCTGCGGGAAAGCGCGTCGCACAAACGGCGACCACACCTGCTCACCGTCGTCTACGTAGAGCCGGAGATGTCGCAGTCTCAGCGCATGTCTGCGCATCATCAACCACGGCATGCCCAGCCCTCCTTTCAGCGGGTGTTGGCAACAAACGGATCGCCTCACCATCGGAACGCTTCCTTTCCACAAAAAGCGGAAGAGGATGCGCTCCATTTCGGTGATGGCGCGATCGGGACAAGGCACGACGGTCAGGCGGTATTCGATGACGGACGCGATGTACGCGTTCGCCACCTCCGCCCGACCTTTTAGGGACAGCTTCCTCTCGGACCATTGCCGGCAGAGAGTGGCCACCCTACTCGTTATCTCGTCCCAGTTCTTCTCCGTTTGCAGGTCCGGACCGAACCAGACTCCGAGCAACTTGACCGGACCGTCCGTCCAGCGTCCCACTACTGAGGCGCTGCCGGACGGTATGGGCTTGCTTCTCCAGGTGCCGAGCAGCAAACCCACCGACTTATCCCGGTTGATTTTCGCTCCCGTCACCGCTTCGTAGTCTTTCAGCGTCTCGCCGACAAGCTCGATGTGCTCGTGGCTAGACGCTATGACGGTGACGTCGTCCGCGTATGCCGACACGCTCGTCCCGCACCCCAGTTCTCGCGGGATGCCCCTCAGCGTCGCCAGCTTCCGCAGTAGTGGCTCGAGAGTCAATACGTACAGGAGCGGCGACAGGGGGCATCCCTGACGAACCGAACGTGCAATGTCGAAGGGTCCCGATAGACGTCCATTGACGCGAACAACCGAACGGATGCCTGTGTACAAGGCAGCCATCCAGCCGCGGAAAACGGGACCGAAGCCGGCCGCTTCGAGGACGGCCTCCAAGTATCGATGGTCTACCCTATCGAAAGCTTTCGATTGATCCAAATTGATCAGGGCCCCACCCATGCCAGGTTCCTTAACTACCCTCTCTATGATGTAGCGCATCAGATGGAGGTTGTCATGGATGCTCCGGCCCGGCACGGCGCACGTCTGCTCCGTGCCGACCAGTTTCTCGATGACAAGCGCCAACCGCTTGGCTAACACCTTGGCCAAAATTTTCATGTCTGCATTGAGCAGAGTGATGGGCCTAAAGTTATCTATGGCGTCCCCCTTGTTTGGATCTTTCTTCAGCAGCGTTACCGCTCCTCGGCTCACAAAACCGGGAATGCTCCCGTTCTGCTGCCAGTTGCAGTACACGACCGCCAAGACTTCTCCAAACAAGTCTGGCATACAGTTGTAAAGCTCGTAGGGCAGACCATCCAAACCCGGAGATTTGTCCGTCGAGCAACCCGCCATCGCGTCCCTCACCTCCTCCGCCGTGATGACCCCTTCGCAGCACTCCGCCTCTCTTGCCGAGAGTCGTGGCAAGCTGTGCAGGTAGGCACTAAAATCCACCCTGCCTTCTCGCTCGCCACTCCTCCCGAACAGTCGGGCAAAATGCCGCTGAAACGCCTCGCACATCTTGCTCGGCTCGAGCAATTCGCGCCCCTGTTCGTCTACCAGAGACCGGATGGTGGCTCTGTTACCCCGCTGCGCCTCCGCCACCCGGGCCTCTCGTGCGGCTCCAACACCTTCATTCCTCAGAGCACGCATCCTTGCCCTGACAGCACACCCTTCGTGTTTAGCATTGAAGTGTTGGTCGAGGGCCAACCTCGCCGCTAAAACGCCGGATGCGATGCCACTTCGCAATGCCTCTTCTAACTTTATCACTAGCTCCCCCTCTTCTCTGTTCCTCTCTACAGCTAGTGCCCTGCTATACCTTATTGCTTCCGCCCTCACTGCTCTCTTGAGGGCAAACCACCATTTGTTGTTGACGATGGCTCCCGTCAAAGCCCTCTTTACTAACGTGCTAATCCGGTCTCTGAAAACCTGTCTCGACGGGAAAGACGCGTTTAGTTTCCAGTAACCGGGACCCTGCCTATGTGCCTTATCTAAGTCTAGCGTACACGTCACAAGTTTGTGATCCGTGTAGCTGACTATGTGGAACTGTGGACATCCTAAACTATCTCTATCTCTTGTCCTACACACTATCCTATCTAGATACGATCTCGACGACCCAATGCGGTTGCTCCAAGTCCACGTTGGCACATTTGGGTGGTCGAGTCGGTACCTGTCAGACAACTGGAAGCGTCTGAGCAGGTCTATGAGGCCTTTGCATCCCCTTCTACTTTTGTCACTCCCCACGTAGTCTAGATGCGTGTCCAAGGTAGCATTCCAATCCCCCACTAAAAGTAAGGGACGAGACATTCCCAGGAATACTTCTAGACGTCGAAAGAAGTCTGACCGACCTGTTAAAGGAGGCACATAAACTGCCAGCAACCGAAAAGCGCCTCCATCGCTGCCGTCCACATCTAGGACAACCAGTCTACCCTCCGGGTCCGTAAATATCGTCTTTACTTGGAGATCCAGACTCTTGCGAAAAAGAACCGCCGTGCCACTACCGCCCATCCTCGGCAGACAGGGAGAAAAATAAATGTTAAACTGTCCGCCAAACATGGACTTTAGGGCCCGCGGTTCATGGAGTCTGGTCTCACTAATGGCTATGATATCCAAATTGTGTGACTTGATGTCATTTAAGAGGTACCCTTGTTTCCAAGGGGACCCTAAGCCACGCACATTCACACAACCAATCTTCACCATGATTCTATTTATACGTGTGCTTTAAAGCACAAAACAAAAGAACAGAGTGTTACTTGCCGTTAGAAAGTTTTGTTTCCTCCTTGGATTTTTCACCAAGGAGGCTATTGTACAATTTCTTGCACAAATATTTCTGGAATCCCCCTACCGAGTTGGGGTAGAGGGATTTTATTGTGTTGTGTAATGCTGGTGTTACATGAATAATTTTAATGTGTTTTGGCGGTGTTGTACGTGGGTGGTTGTTGGTTTTGATATCGTTATTTGTGATGTTTGTTTTAGAGTTGATGTAATTCATCAACTCTGTGTTTGTACTGTCTATTGCTGTTAGCATTGTTTTTTTTATATTACTATTGGTGTTAGTAGTATTTTCGGGAGATGTGAATCTCCCTGCTTTGTTTGTGTTTGCATTTTGTTTTGTTTTCTTCTTACTGCGCTTCCTCTTTCCTTTCGTAGCTATTTTCCACTCCTCCCCACTCTCTTCATCGGATGATGGGAGATCTGAGGAGTCAGAAAGAGGTAACGGCAAATTTTGTGCGTCTGTGTGTGTTTCTGTGAATGTTTGTGTTGCTGTTTTTATTGATGTTGGCTGATTGTTATTTGTGTGTGGTGTATGTGATATGGGGGAGGGAGAGGCAGTCTTGGAATTTTCTTTTTTTTCTTCTGTTTTTGCAGTTTCTGTTGTCTTTTCTGTTGTGGTTATTGCTGATATTTCTGTTGTTGTTTTTTGCGTTGCTGGTGGTGTTGGTAGTAAGGTTTTTCTGTTGGGGGTATTTGGTAGTTGCTTCTGTTGTTGTTGTTGTTGTTGTTGTTGTTGTTGTTGTTGTTGTTGTTGTTTTTGTTTAGCGGCCAGAGGGCAGTCCTTTTTCAGATGTGCTTCGCTGTTGCATAGGTAACAGCGAGGTCGCCTGCCCTCTACCACCACATACAGCTTGTGGTCCTCTGCCAATCTAATGTTTGGAGGAATTTTCTGTGAAGCCTCCTCCGTGATGTGGAGAAGGATTTCCAGATTTTTTCCTCCCCAGTTCTTTTCCTCTCCGACCGTAATCTCCAAAATATTTGCCTCCTCCATTTCCAGGCACACGGCCGATATCAGCCATTGGGTGTCCACCTCCGATGGCACATTTTTTATCATAACTTTGGTCACTCTCTGTCCTAGATAACTCGGTATCATTACCAAGTCATCTGTGCGGAGAGAGAGTGTCGAAAATTGTTTAGCTAAATTTTCATCCAGAAACCTTACTTGCACCGTTCCAAATTTCCTTCCCCAGGTGACATGATTCTGATAAGGCCAAATTTTTCTAAGACAAACTTCAATTTTATCTGTGCTAACATTTTCTACACGTCTGGTTTTTGTGTTTACCAGTTTATAAATGATGCACTTTTTGTTTTTCATTTCTATAATATCTTTTGGGATGTTAATTCTGACATCATCTCCTTCTTTCGTAAGAAGGGATTTTGTGTCTTTTATTTGTTTTTGTGTGAATGTCACTGTTGTTCTTTTTTCCTTTAGAGCATTTGCGAAATTTGTTTTTGTTGTGCTGGCGGACATGTTCTTCTGGATATTTTTGTTTATGTTGGTGTATGTACTGCCTGGTTCAAAGGTGGTGGTAGTGGCAGCAGAGTTTGTTGAACAGGTGATAGTGTCATTGCTGACGGCCGATAACTTTACTTCCTTGTTGTTGCTGTTGTTGTTGTTGTTGTTGTTGTTGTCGTTGGTGGTGGTGATGATGGCGTCAGCAGCAGTGGTGCTTACGTCAGAGACATTTGTGACGGTTTTCACGCATGGTTTTGTAACCTTGGTTACAGTTTTGTTTTTGTTGTTGGTGTTGGTGGTGGTGGTGGTGGTGGTGGTGGTGAGAGGGCTGTTAGTAGCTGTACTCACAGTCTTTGTGACGTTTATAGCAACTGCGTTCGTGTCACTGCATGAGCACGCGCTATTCTGTTCTTTTTTCTCTTCTGGCATCTGAAGCCTCGGGAAATGCTTGTCAAAAGAACAAGACAAGCGTTCCAAAATTATGTTTCTCGACATTTTTCAAATGTCAAGAAGGAAATTTTTGTATTTTGCTAGGGCCGAAACTGCCCCTGGGGGTCAATTCCTGCCCTTGAAAATACACACAAATGAAGCCTAGGTGCTTCGCAACAAAATTATTAAAAAATTCCAACAAAATGTGGACAGTAAAAGGTCAAATAAACGTTTACCTTCGCAGCCGATGTGACAGCACGTCCGTGAGAAGAGATAGATAGATAGATAGGTTTCTTTATTAGCCACACAGGGCTCAACACAGAGGGGACAAAATACAAATGTAGAGTTTTTCTTTTCGAGGGGGTCGAAAACAAAGCAGAAAAAAAAACAAAAGTGGGGACAACGATGAAAAAAAAAAAAAAAAAAAAAAAAAAAAAAAAAACATCGCAAAACGTTTGGGGTATTTACAAAAAATACGAAAAATACAAAAAATTCCCAATAAATGGGGAGGTTATCCGTGGAAAGAAAAACCTACGAAAAGACCACGGTAACCTCGGTCTTTAGCGTCACAGTTTGTTAAATAAAATTTCTCTGTTTACAAAATTTTAAAACGTTTTATAGAATCATGATCAAGGTGGCTTCGTCATTTATACGTGCCATTCTTGCTACATGTATCCATCTTTTTTCGAAACATTTGCTAGACAACACTTGCCTCTCTACTCTCACCTTCCTTTTCAAGTGATACTTGAAAAAGTTGATGAGAGATTGACCAGAGAGGAAAGTATTTGTCTCTAATCCTTTCAGACGCGTCCACCAGATGCATTCTTTGGCCATAGCCACAAGTACGATAAATACAGCTCTTCCTTCCCGTTTAAAGGAAGGAGGCGTGACGATATTGACGATAGACTCGGTTGATAAACCGACTCGTCCCACACGCGACAGCAGTCGTTCGACATAAGCCCACAGCCCCGAAATGGTTGGACACCGCACGAGTGCGTGCAGAACGGTTTCATCGCTCTGACCGCATCTCGGGCAGGTCGGCCCCACATTTCGCGAGCCGTGTCTATAGAGCTTATCCCGAACGGGTAGCGCCTCTCGGTAACACTGCCAGGCCAGGGATCTCTGGAAGTTGTCCATAGGTCCCGGCCCGAAAGTCGTCCTGAACAGGCGGGTCAGGTATTCCTCGTCGACGCCCAGGTTCGCCCCGAGATCGTCGTCGTACCTGCCCTCCACTAATCCCCTATAGAATGACTTCGTTGTGATGCAGCCGCTCAAGGTCGACCCGGGACGGCAAAGTTGTTGCAGAGCAACGCGACACTCACGGTGCCATTCGCCATTCCTCGGCCTCTTTTTGATCCACGACTGCAGCTCGGTCATGGAGACGAGCTGCGGGAAAGCGCGTCGCACAAACGGCGACCACACCTGCTCACCGTCGTCTACGTAGAGCCGGAGATGTCGCAGTCTCAGCGCATGTCTGCGCATCATCAACCACGGCATGCCCAGCCCTCCTTTCAGCGGGTGTTGGCAACAAACGGATCGCCTCACCATCGGAACGCTTCCTTTCCACAAAAAGCGGAAGAGGATGCGCTCCATTTCGGTGATGGCGCGATCGGGACAAGGCACGACGGTCAGGCGGTATTCGATGACGGACGCGATGTACGCGTTCGCCACCTCCGCCCGACCTTTTAGGGACAGCTTCCTCTCGGACCATTGCCGGCAGAGAGTGGCCACCCTACTCGTTATCTCGTCCCAGTTCTTCTCCGTTTGCAGGTCCGGACCGAACCAGACTCCGAGCAACTTGACCGGACCGTCCGTCCAGCGTCCCACTACTGAGGCGCTGCCGGACGGTATGGGCTTGCTTCTCCAGGTGCCGAGCAGCAAACCCACCGACTTATCCCGGTTGATTTTCGCTCCCGTCACCGCTTCGTAGTCTTTCAGCGTCTCGCCGACAAGCTCGATGTGCTCGTGGCTAGACGCTATGACGGTGACGTCGTCCGCGTATGCCGACACGCTCGTCCCGCACCCCAGTTCTCGCGGGATGCCCCTCAGCGTCGCCAGCTTCCGCAGTAGTGGCTCGAGAGTCAATACGTACAGGAGCGGCGACAGGGGGCATCCCTGACGAACCGAACGTGCAATGTCGAAGGGTCCCGATAGACGTCCATTGACGCGAACAACCGAACGGATGCCTGTGTACAAGGCAGCCATCCAGCCGCGGAAAACGGGACCGAAGCCGGCCGCTTCGAGGACGGCCTCCAAGTATCGATGGTCTACCCTATCGAAAGCTTTCGATTGATCCAAATTGATCAGGGCCCCACCCATGCCAGGTTCCTTAACTACCCTCTCTATGATGTAGCGCATCAGATGGAGGTTGTCATGGATGCTCCGGCCCGGCACGGCGCACGTCTGCTCCGTGCCGACCAGTTTCTCGATGACAAACGCCAACCGCTTGGCTAACACCTTGGCCAAAATTTTCATGTCTGCATTGAGCAGAGTGATGGGCCTAAAGTTATCTATGGCGTCCCCCTTGTTTGGATCTTTCTTCAGCAGCGTTACCGCTCCTCGGCTCACAAAACCGGGAATGCTCCCGTTCTGCTGCCAGTTGCAGTACACGACCGCCAAGACTTCTCCAAACAAGTCTGGCATACAGTTGTAAAGCTCGTAGGGCAGACCATCCAAACCCGGAGATTTGTCCGTCGAGCAACCCGCCATCGCGTCCCTCACCTCCTCCGCCGTGATGACCCCTTCGCAGCACTCCGCCTCTCTTGCCGAGAGTCGTGGCAAGCTGTGCAGGTAGGCACTAAAGTCCACCCTGCCTTCTCGCTCGCCACTCCTCCCGAACAGTCGGGCAAAATGCCGCTGAAACGCCTCGCACATCTTGCTCGGCTCGAGCAATTCGCGCCCCTGTTCGTCTACCAGAGACCGGATGGTGGCTCTGTTACCCCGCTGCGCCTCCGCCACCCGGGCCTCTCGTGCGGCTCCAACACCTTCATTCCTCAGAGCACGCATCCTTGCCCTGACAGCACACCCTTCGTGTTTAGCATTGAAGTGTTGGTCGAGGGCCAACCTCGCCGCTAAAACGTCGGATGCGATGCCACTTCGCAATGCCTCTTCTAACTTTATCACTAGCTCCCCCTCTTCTCTGTTCCTCTCTACAGCTAGTGCCCTGCTATACCTTATTGCTTCCGCCCTCACTGCTCTCTTGAGGGCAAACCACCATTTGTTGTTGACGATGGCTCCCGTCAAAGCCCTCTTTACTAACGTGCTAATCCGGTCTCTGAAAACCTGTCTCGACGGGAAAGACGCGTTTAGTTTCCAGTAACCGGGACCCTGCCTATGTGCCTTATCTAAGTCTAGCGTACACGTCACAAGTTTGTGATCCGTGTAGCTGACTATGTGGAACTGTGGACATCCTAAACTATCTCTATCTCTTGTCCTACACACTATCCTATCTAGATACGATCTCGACGACCCAATGCGGTTGCTCCAAGTCCACGTTGGCACATTTGGGTGGTCGAGTCGGTACCTGTCAGACAACTGGAAGCGTCTGAGCAGGTCTATGAGGCCTTTGCATCCCCTTCTACTTTTGTCACTCCCCACGTAGTCTAGATGCGTGTCCAAGGTAGCATTCCAATCCCCCACTAAAAGTAAGGGACGAGACGTTCCCAGGAATACTTCTAGACGTCGAAAGAAGTCTGACCGACCTGTTAAAGGAGGCACATAAACTGCCAGCAACCGAAAAGCGCCTCCATCGCTGCCGTCCACATCTAGGACAACCAGTCTACCCTCCGGGTCCGTAAATATCGTCTTTACTTGGAGATCCAGACTCTTGCGAAAAAGAACCGCCGTGCCACTACCGCCCATCCTCGGCAGACAGGGAGAAAAATAAATGTTAAACTGTCCGCCAAACATGGACTTTAGGGCCCGCGGTTCATGGAGTCTGGTCTCACTAATGGCTATGATATCCAAATTGTGTGACTTGATGTCATTTAAGAGGTACCCTTGTTTCCAAGGGGACCCTAAGCCACGCACATTCACACAACCAATCTTCACCATGATTCTATTTATACGTGTGCTTTAAAGCACAAAACAAAAGAACAGAGTGTTACTTGCCGTTAGAAAGTTTTGTTTCCTCCTTGGATTTTTCACCAAGGAGGCTATTGTACAATTTCTTGCACAAATATTTCTGGAATCCCCCTACCGAGTTGGGGTAGAGGGATTTTATTGTGTTGTGTAATGCTGGTGTTACATGAATAATTTTAATGTGTTTTGGCGGTGTTGTACGTGGGTGGTTGTTGGTTTTGATATAGTTATTTGTGATGTTTGTTTTAGAGTTGATGTAATTCATCAACTCTGTGTTTGTACTGTCTATTGCTGTTAGCATTGTTTTTTTTATATTACTATTGGTGTTAGTAGTATTTTCGGGAGATGTGAATCTCCCTGCTTTGTTTGTGTTTGCATTTTGTTTTGTTTTCTTCTTACTGCGCTTCCTCTTTCCTTTCGTAGCTATTTTCCACTCCTCCCCACTCTCTTCATCGGATGATGGGAGATCTGAGGAGTCAGAAAGAGGTAACGGCAAATTTTGTGCGTCTGTGTGTGTTTCTGTGAATGTTTGTGTTGCTGTTTTTATTGATGTTGGCTCCTTGTTATTTATGTGTGGTGTATGTGATATGGGGGAGGGAGAGGCAGTCTTGGAATTTTCTTTTTTTTCTTCTGTTTTTGCAGTTTCTGTTGTCTTTTCTGTTGTGGTTATTGCTGATATTTCTGTTGTTGTTTTTTGCGTTGCTGGTGGTGTTGGTAGTAAGGTTTTTCTGTTGGGGGTATTTGGTAGTTGCTTCTGTTGTTGTTGTTGTTGTTGTTGTTGTTGTTGTTTTTGTTTAGCGGCCAGAGGGCAGTCCTTTTTCAGATGTGCTTCGCTGTTGCATAGGTAACAGCGAGGTCGCCTGCCCTCTACCACCACATACAGCTTGTGGTCCTCTGCCAATCTAATGTTTGGAGGAATTTTCTGTGAAGCCTCCTCCGTGATGTGGAGAAGGATTTCCAGATTTTTCCCTCCCCAGTTCTTTTCCTCTCCGACCGTAATCTCCAAAATATTTGCCTCCTCCATTTCCAGGCACACGGCCGATATCAGCCATTGGGTGTCCACCTCCGATGGCACATTTTTTATCATAACTTTGGTCACTCTCTGTCCTAGATAACTCGGTATCATTACCAAGTCATCTGTGCGGAGAGAGAGTGTCGAAAATTGTTTAGCTAAATTTTCATCCAGAAACCTTACTTGCACCGTTCCGAATTTCCTTCCCCAGGTGACATGATTCTGATAAGGCCAAATTTTTCTAAGACAAACTTCAATTTTATCTGTGCTAACATTTTCTACACGTCTGGTTTTTGTGTTTACCAGTTTATAAATGATGCACTTTTTGTTTTTCATTTCTATAATATCTTTTGGGATGTTAATTCTGACATCATCTCCTTCTTTCGTAAGAAGGGATTTTGTGTCTTTTATTTGTTTTTGTGTGAATGTCACTGTTGTTCTTTTTTCCTTTAGAGCATTTGCGAAATTTGTTTTTGTTGTGCTGGCGGACATGTTCTTCTGGATATTTTTGTTTATGTTGGTGTATGTACTGCCTGGTTCAAAGGTGGTGGTAGTGGCAGCAGAGTTTGTTGAACAGGTGATGGTGTCATTGCTGACGGCCGATAACTTTACTTCCTTGTTGTTGCTGTTGTTGTTGTTGTTGTCGTTGTTGCTGTTGTTGTTGTTGTTGTTGTTGTTGTCGTTGGTGGTGGTGATGATGGCGTCAGCAGCAGTGGTGCTTACGTCAGAGACATTTGTGACGGTTTTCACGCATGGTTTTGTAACCTTGGTTACAGTTTTGTTTTTGTTGTTGGTGTTGGTGGTGGTGGTGGTGGTGGTGGTGGTGAGAGGGCTGTTAGTAGCTGTACTCACAGTCTTTGTGACGTTTATAGCAACTGCGTTCGTGTCACTGCATGCGCACGCGCTATTCTGTTCTTTTTTCTCTTCTGGCATCTGAAGCCTCGGGAAATGCTTGTCAAAAGAACAAGACAAGCGTTCCAAAATTATGTTTCTCGACATTTTTCAAATGTCAAGAAGGAAATTTTTGTATTTTGCTAGGGCCGAAACTGCCCCTGGGGGTCAATTCCTGCCCTTGAAAATACACACAAATGAAGCCTAGGTGCTTCGCAACAAAATTATTAAAAATTCCAACAAAATGTGGACAGTAAAAGGTCAAATAAACGTTTACCTTCGCAGCCGATGTGACAGCACGTCCGTGAGAAGAGATAGATAGATAGATAGATAGATAGATAGATAGATAGATAGATAGATAGATAGATAGGTTTCTTTATTAGCCACACAGGGCTCAACACAGAGGGGACAAAATACAAATGTAGAGTTTTTCTTTTCGAGGGGGTCGAAAACAAAGCAGAAAAAAAACAAAAGTGGGGACAACGATGAAAAAAAAAAAAAAAAAAAAAAAAAAAAAACATCGCAAAACGTTTGGGGTATTTACAAAAAATACGAAAAATACAAAAAATTCCCAATAAATGGGGAGGTTATCCGTGGAAAGAAAAACCTACGAAAAGACCACGGTAACCTCGGTCTTTAGCGTCACAGTTTGTTAAATAAAATTTCTCTGTTTACAAAATTTTAAAACGTTTTATAGAATCATGGTCAAGGTGGCTTCGTCATTTATACGTGCCATTCTTGCTACATGTATCCATCTTTTTTCGAAACATTTGCTAGACAACACTTGCCTCTCTACTCTCACCTTCCTTTTCAAGTGATACTTGAAAAAGTTGATGAGAGATTGACCAGAGAGGAAAGTATTTGTCTCTAATCCTTTCAGACGCGTCCACCAGATGCATTCTTTGGCCATAGCCACAAGTACGATAAATACAGCTCTTCCTTCCCGTTTAAAGGAAGGAGGCGTGACGATATTGACGATAGACTCGGTTGATAAACCGACTCGTCCCACACGCGACAGCAGTCGTTCGACATAAGCCCACAGCCCCGAAATGGTTGGACACCGCACGAGTGCGTGCAGAACGGTTTCATCGCTCTGACCGCATCTCGGGCAGGTCGGCCCCACATTTCGCGAGCCGTGTCTATAGAGCTTATCCCGAACGGGTAGCGCCTCTCGGTAACACTGCCAGGCCAGGGATCTCTGGAAGTTGTCCATAGGTCCCGGCCCGAAAGTCGTCCTGAACAGGCGGGTCAGGTATTCCTCGTCGACGCCCAGGTTCGCCCCGAGATCGTCGTCGTACCTGCCCTCCACTAATCCCCTATAGAATGACTTCGTTGTGATGCAGCCGCTCAAGGTCGACCCGGGACGGCAAAGTTGTTGCAGAGCAACGCGACACTCACGGTGCCATTCGCCATTCCTCGGCCTCTTTTTGATCCACGACTGCAGCTCGGTCATGGAGACGAGCTGCGGGAAAGCGCGTCGCACAAACGGCGACCACACCTGCTCACCGTCGTCTACGTAGAGCCGGAGATGTCGCAGTCTCAGCGCATGTCTGCGCATCATCAACCACGGCATGCCCAGCCCTCCTTTCAGCGGGTGTTGGCAACAAACGGATCGCCTCACCATCGGAACGCTTCCTTTCCACAAAAAGCGGAAGAGGATGCGCTCCATTTCGGTGATGGCGCGATCGGGACAAGGCACGACGGTCAGGCGGTATTCGATGACGGACGCGATGTACGCGTTCGCCACCTCCGCCCGACCTTTTAGGGACAGCTTCCTCTCGGACCATTGCCGGCAGAGAGTGGCCACCCTACTCGTTATCTCGTCCCAGTTCTTCTCCGTTTGCAGGTCCGGACCGAACCAGACTCCGAGCAACTTGACCGGACCGTCCGTCCAGCGTCCCACTACTGAGGCGCTGCCGGACGGTATGGGCTTGCTTCTCCAGGTGCCGAGCAGCAAACCCACCGACTTATCCCGGTTGATTTTCGCTCCCGTCACCGCTTCGTAGTCTTTCAGCGTCTCGCCGACAAGCTCGATGTGCTCGTGGCTAGACGCTATGACGGTGACGTCGTCCGCGTATGCCGACACGCTCGTCCCGCACCCCAGTTCTCGCGGGATGCCCCTCAGCGTCGCCAGCTTCCGCAGTAGTGGCTCGAGAGTCAATACGTACAGGAGCGGCGACAGGGGGCATCCCTGACGAACCGAACGTGCAATGTCGAAGGGTCCCGATAGACGTCCATTGACGCGAACAACCGAACGGATGCCTGTGTACAAGGCAGCCATCCAGCCGCGGAAAACGGGACCGAAGCCGGCCGCTTCGAGGACGGCCTCCAAGTATCGATGGTCTACCCTATCGAAAGCTTTCGATTGATCCAAATTGATCAGGGCCCCACCCATGCCAGGTTCCTTAACTACCCTCTCTATGATGTAGCGCATCAGATGGAGGTTGTCATGGATGCTCCGGCCCGGCACGGCGCACGTCTGCTCCGTGCCGACCAGTTTCTCGATGACAAGCGCCAACCGCTTGGCTAACACCTTGGCCAAAATTTTCATGTCTGCATTGAGCAGAGTGATGGGCCTAAAGTTATCTATGGCGTCCCCCTTGTTTGGATCTTTCTTCAGCAGCGTTACCGCTCCTCGGCTCACAAAACCGGGAATGCTCCCGTTCTGCTGCCAGTTGCAGTACACGACCGCCAAGACTTCTCCAAACAAGTCTGGCATACAGTTGTAAAGCTCGTAGGGCAGACCATCCAAACCCGGAGATTTGTCCGTCGAGCAACCCGCCATCGCGTCCCTCACCTCCTCCGCCGTGATGACCCCTTCGCAGCACTCCGCCTCTCTTGCCGAGAGTCGTGGCAAGCTGTGCAGGTAGGCACTAAAGTCCACCCTGCCTTCTCGCTCGCCACTCCTCCCGAACAGTCGGGCAAAATGCCGCTGAAACGCCTCGCACATCTTGCTCGGCTCGAGCAATTCGCGCCCCTGTTCGTCTACCAGAGACCGGATGGTGGCTCTGTTACCCCGCTGCGCCTCCGCCACCCGGGCCTCTCGTGCGGCTCCAACACCTTCATTCCTCAGAGCACGCATCCTTGCCCTGACAGCACACCCTTCGTGTTTAGCATTGAAGTGTTGGTCGAGGGCCAACCTCGCCGCTAAAACGTCGGATGCGATGCCACTTCGCAATGCCTCTTCTAACTTTATCACTAGCTCCCCCTCTTCTCTGTTCCTCTCTACAGCTAGTGCCCTGCTATACCTTATTGCTTCCGCCCTCACTGCTCTCTTGAGGGCAAACCACCATTTGTTGTTGACGATGGCTCCCGTCAAAGCCCTCTTTACTAACGTGCTAATCCGGTCTCTGAAAACCTGTCTCGACGGGAAAGACGCGTTTAGTTTCCAGTAACCGGGACCCTGCCTATGTGCCTTATCTAAGTCTAGCGTACACGTCACAAGTTTGTGATCCGTGTAGCTGACTATGTGGAACTGTGGACATCCTAAACTATCTCTATCTCTTGTCCTACACACTATCCTATCTAGATACGATCTCGACGACCCAATGCGGTTGCTCCAAGTCCACGTTGGCACATTTGGGTGGTCGAGTCGGTACCTGTCAGACAACTGGAAGCGTCTGAGCAGGTCTATGAGGCCTTTGCATCCCCTTCTACTTTTGTCACTCCCCACGTAGTCTAGATGCGTGTCCAAGGTAGCATTCCAATCCCCCACTAAAAGTAAGGGACGAGACGTTCCCAGGAATACTTCTAGACGTCGAAAGAAGTCTGACCGACCTGTTAAAGGAGGCACATAAACTGCCAGCAACCGAAAAGCGCCTCCATCGCTGCCGTCCACATCTAGGACAACCAGTCTACCCTCCGGGTCCGTAAATATCGTCTTTACTTGGAGATCCAGACTCTTGCGAAAAAGAACCGCCGTGCCACTACCGCCCATCCTCGTCAGACAGGGAGAAAAATAAATGTTAAACTGTCCGCCAAACATGGACTTTAGGGCCCGCGGTTCATGGAGTCTGGTCTCACTAATGGCTATGATATCCAAATTGTGTGACTTGATGTCATTTAAGAGGTACCCTTGTTTCCAAGGGGACCCTAAGCCACGCACATTCACACAACCAATCTTCACCATGATTCTATTTATACGTGTGCTTTAAAGCACAAAACAAAAGAACAGAGTGTTACTTGCCGTTAGAAAGTTTTGTTTCCTCCTTGGATTTTTCACCAAGGAGGCTATTGTACAATTTCTTGCACAAATATTTCTGGAATCCCCCTACCGAGTTGGGGTAGAGGGATTTTATTGTGTTGTGTAATGCTGGTGTTACATGAATAATTTTAATGTGTTTTGGCGGTGTTGTACGTGGGTGGTTGTTGGTTTTGATATAGTTATTTGTGATGTTTGTTTTAGAGTTGATGTAATTCATCAACTCTGTGTTTGTACTGTCTATTGCTGTTAGCATTGTTTTTTTTATATTACTATTGGTGTTAGTAGTATTTTCGGGAGATGTGAATCTCCCTGCTTTGTTTGTGTTTGCATTTTGTTTTGTTTTCTTCTTACTGCGCTTCCTCTTTCCTTTCGTAGCTATTTTCCACTCCTCCCCACTCTCTTCATCGGATGATGGGAGATCTGAGGAGTCAGAAAGAGGTAACGGCAAATTTTGTGCGTCTGTGTGTGTTTCTGTGAATGTTTGTGTTGCTGTTTTTATTGATGTTGGCTCCTTGTTATTTATGTGTGGTGTATGTGATATGGGGGAGGGAGAGGCAGTCTTGGAATTTTCTTTTTTTTCTTCTGTTTTTGCAGTTTCTGTTGTCTTTTCTGTTGTGGTTATTGCTGATATTTCTGTTGTTGTTTTTTGCGTTGCTGGTGGTGTTGGTAGTAAGGTTTTTCTGTTGGGGGTATTTGGTAGTTGCTTCTGTTGTTGTTGTTGTTGTTGTTGTTGTTGTTGTTTTTGTTTAGCGGCCAGAGGGCAGTCCTTTTTCAGATGTGCTTCGCTGTTGCATAGGTAACAGCGAGGTCGCCTGCCCTCTACCACCACATACAGCTTGTGGTCCTCTGCCAATCTAATGTTTGGAGGAATTTTCTGTGAAGCCTCCTCCGTGATGTGGAGAAGGATTTCCAGATTTTTCCCTCCCCAGTTCTTTTCCTCTCCGACCGTAATCTCCAAAATATTTGCCTCCTCCATTTCCAGGCACACGGCCGATATCAGCCATTGGGTGTCCACCTCCGATGGCACATTTTTTATCATAACTTTGGTCACTCTCTGTCCTAGATAACTCGGTATCATTACCAAGTCATCTGTGCGGAGAGAGAGTGTCGAAAATTGTTTAGCTAAATTTTCATCCAGAAACCTTACTTGCACCGTTCCGAATTTCCTTCCCCAGGTGACATGATTCTGATAAGGCCAAATTTTTCTAAGACAAACTTCAATTTTATCTGTGCTAACATTTTCTACACGTCTGGTTTTTGTGTTTACCAGTTTATAAATGATGCACTTTTTGTTTTTCATTTCTATAATATCTTTTGGGATGTTAATTCTGACATCATCTCCTTCTTTCGTAAGAAGGGATTTTGTGTCTTTTATTTGTTTTTGTGTGAATGTCACTGTTGTTCTTTTTTCCTTTAGAGCATTTGCGAAATTTGTTTTTGTTGTGCTGGCGGACATGTTCTTCTGGATATTTTTCTTTATGTTGGTGTATGTACTGCCTGGTTCAAAGGTGGTGGTAGTGGCAGCAGAGTTTGTTGAACAGGTGATGGTGTCATTGCTGACGGCCGATAACTTTACTTCCTTGTTGTTGCTGTTGTTGTTGTTGTTGTCGTTGTTGCTGTTGTTGTTGTTGTTGTTGTTGTTGTCGTTGGTGGTGGTGATGATGGCGTCAGCAGCAGTGGTGCTTACGTCAGAGACATTTGTGACGGTTTTCACGCATGGTTTTGTAACCTTGGTTACAGTTTTGTTTTTGTTGTTGGTGTTGGTGGTGGTGGTGGTGGTGGTGGTGGTGGTGAGAGGGCTGTTAGTAGCTGTACTCACAGTCTTTGTGACGTTTACAGCAACTGCGTTCGTGTCACTGCATGAGCACGCGCTATTCTGTTCTTTTTTCTCTTCTGGCATCTGAAGCCTCGGGAAATGCTTGTCAAAAGAACAAGACAAGCGTTCCAAAATTATGTTTCTCGACATTTTTCAAATGTCAAGAAGGAAATTTTTGTATTTTGTTAGGGCCGAAACTGCCCCTGGGGGTCAATTCCTGCCCTTGAAAATACACACAAATGAAGCCTAGGTGCTTCGCAACAAAATTATTAAAAAATTCCAACAAAATGTGGACAGTAAAAGGTCAAATAAACGTTTACCTTCGCAGCCGATGTGACAGCACGTCCGTGAGAAGAGATAGATAGATAGATAGATAGATAGATAGATAGATACATTTCTTTTATTAGCCACACAGGGCTCAACGAAGATGGGACAAATACAATGTAGAGCTTTTCTTTTTGGGAGGGGGAAGGAAGGAAAAAAAAAATTGGTGGTGTCGATCAAAAGGGATCGTAGGAAGGGAAAAAGGGGCAGTTCGATCAAAAGGGATCGAAAAAAAAAGAAAAGGAAAGGCCGATCAATAGGGATCGTGTATCACACAGTAATGTTCTCGTGTAAAAAGAGGGGAGGACAGTTTAGGTTTAGCCGTGGAAGGAAAAGCCCACGGAAAAGACCACGGTAACCTTGGTCAATATTCTCATTGAAGAAACTATAACAGTAAGTGACTCTCTTTTGCCTTTTTGTTTTATTTTTTTTTTCTTGTTCATAGGGTTATGCTCAAGATGGCTCCGTCGTTCACACGTGCCATCCTTGCTACATTCACCCATCTTTTTTTGAAGCATTCACTAGACAAGACTTCCCTTTCTACTCTCAACTTCCTCTTCAGGTGATACTTGAAGAAGTTGATGAGAGATTGCCCAGAGAGGAAAGTCTTTGTCTCTAGACCTTTCAGACGCGTCCACCATACACATTCTTTCGCCATAGCCACAAGTACGATGAAAATAGCTCTTCCTTCCCGTTTAAAGGAAGGAGGCGCGACAATATTCACGATAGACTCGGCTGATAGACCGACTCGTCCCACACGCGATAGCAGTTGTTCGACGTAAGCCCACAGCTCGGAAATGGTGGGACACTGTACGAGTGCGTGCAGAACGGTTTCGTCGCTCTGCCGGCATCTCGGACAGGTCGGCCCCGTGTTTCTCGAGCCATGCCTGTAGAGCTTATCCCGAACGGGTAGTGCTTCTCGATAGCACTGCCAGGCCAGGGATCTCTGGAAGTTGTCCATAGGTCCCGGCCCGAAGGTCGTCTTAAACAGGCGGGTCAGGTATTCCTCGTCGACGCCCAGGTTCGCCCCGAGATCGTCGTCGTACCTTCCCTCCACTAATCCACTATAGAATGCGTTAGTTGTGATGCAGTCGCTCAAGGTTGACCCGGGTTGTTGGAGTTGCCGAAGAGCAGCGCGACACTCGCGGTGCCATTCGCCCTTCCTCGGCCTCTTCTTGATCCATGACTGCAGTTCGGTCATGGAGACGAGCTGCGGGAAAGCGCGCCGCACAAACGGTGACCACACCTGTTCACCGCTGTCTACGTAGAGCCGGAGATGTCGCAGTCTCAGCGCGTGTCTGCGCATCATCAACCACGGCATGCCCAGTCCTCCTTTTAACGGGTGTTGGCAGCAAACGGATCGCCTAACCATCGGAACGCTTCCTTTCCACAAGAAGCGGAAGAGGATGCGCTCCAGTTTGGTGATGGTAGGGTCGGGACAAGGAACGACGGTCAGGCGGTAGTAGATGACGGACGCGATGTACGTGTTCGCCACCTCCGCCCGACCTTTCAGGGAAAGCTTCCTCTCGGCCCATTGCCGGGCTAGAGTGGCCACCCTTCTCGTTATCTCGTCCCAGTTCTTCTCCGTTTGGAGGTCTGGACCAAACCAGACCCCGAGCATCTCAACCGGACCGTCAGTCCAACGTCCCACGACGGAGGCGCTACTTGACGGCATGGGGTTGCTTCTCCAGGTGCCGAGCCGCAAGCCCACTGACTTATCCCGGTTGATTTTCGCTCCCGTTACCGCTTCGTAGTCTCTCAGTGTCTCGCCGACAAGCTCGATGTGCTTTTGGCTAGACACTATGACGGTGACGTCGTCCGCGTATGCCGACACGCTCGTCCCGCATCCCAACTCTCGCGGGATGCCCCTCAGCGTCGCCAGCTTCCGCAGTAGTGGCTCGAGAGTCAACACGTACAGAAGCGACGAGAGGGGGCATCCCTGACGGACCGAACGTGCAATGTCGAAGGGTCTTGATAGATGCCCATTGACGCGAACTACCGAACGGATGCCTCTGTACATAGATAGATAGATAGATAGATGAAAAGGCAGACACATAGACAAATATATAGACAGACTGACCGACCGACAGACAAATTTTCAGACGGACAGACAGATAGATACATAGATAGATAGATAGAGAGAGAGAGAAGGAGAAAGAGAGAGGGAGAGAGAGAAACAGAGATAGTTAAACAGAGAGATAAATAGAAAGGCAGAAAAATAGATAGATATAGAGATTGTTAGGTAGATAAATGAAAATATATAGAGACAAATGCAGTTAGATAGACAGACAGATAGATAGATAGATAGATAGATAGATAGATAGATAGATAGATAGATAGATAGATAGATAGATAGATAGATAGATATCAGTATTTATGTAGAAATATAAAGAAACAGACAGAGAAGCAGACTAACAGAGACGGATAGATTGTGGTTATTATGTACACGCTTCTTTGAATCTGTTTTTGATTATTCTCAGACTATTTTTTCTATTTGAATGTTACGATATTCGAAATTTCTTTCAGTAGTTCTTCTAAATGCATGAATCTTTCTACTGCTAGGGCTCTCTGCTTTTAGATATTTTTCAGTAATAGAATAAATTTCTGCACACAATAAAGAAGAATTCTTGATAACACTGCTGACTGGCAGGCAGAAAACGAACAGTGAACTTCGCTACAACTTTTTAGCCTATGCCTGTGCTATTCATGGCCGACATAAAAGACATTCAAAATAATGATATTCGGTTGATTATTTGTAATAATATTTTTGTTTCGTTTGTGTAGCACCAATATTCAACACATCTCTGTACTATTTAAGCTGTTATAACTTTTAAGGGGGAAGCTATTAATTCTTCTTTATCCATTTCTTTTTTTGCTGTAATATTAGATTTTTTTTTTCATGGTGTGTCTGTGCTTCTTATTATTATTACTATCATTATTATTATTCATTTTATATCGACGATCAAACCTATGAAAGATAGCAAGCTACTCCATCACGCAGCTAAGGGAAAAAAATAATAAAGGAAATGGAGAAAAAAAATTTCTATCACACGGCGTCTTGTTGGCAACAAATTTAGATTAGGTTAAATATGCAGAAATAAATAAAATCTATTATTTAGAGATTTAAAATATAACATAGTATCAATCAGTATGACTATAATTGAAATAACCACTGGCAAAACAGATATATCAACAAACAAATAAGCTATTTCTTGAATACCAATTCTAAATGTGTAATAATAACAGGCACAAGTATAATGGAATTATTACTGAGTATCTTTTGAATGTGTTTACTGCATTGAAATTGGAGTCTCTGCATACAATAAAGAAATGGGGGAAAATCCTATTTGTTTCTTAAGCCGGTGTTTCTAAAAAAAGAAAACGTAAATTTGAAACGAAAAACGATCCCATCAGGGTTGTGGTTAGTTTAGAAGCAATGAGGGACAAATAGGAAAAAAGAAAATAGTTTATGTATAAAATAAAGACGGTGAGAGTGAGAGGAAAAAATCACAGCAAGATGTATTTAACTACTCCATCTTTACAATATTTCCTAGTGAAATAAACTGAATAGGTGGAAATATAAACGAGGTATTTCTTTTGTTATTATATAAATAATAATAATAATAATGATAATATTAACAATAATGTAAAATATACGATGTGAATTCATCTAGGGTAAGAAAAGATTTGAAATAAGCGGTTCAGAAAACGCATTTCTTATTGAAATCATTGTCAGCTGTTCTGAGAGTAATCCTAGAAATTATAAAGTATTGTTCTGTATATTTAGCAAGTGAAAAATCAAACAAGTTTTCTGGTTGTAGCAAATGGATTTTCAATGCAGGAATATTTGTAAGTGGTATTTTACTGAAAACATACCTCCTTTGGCAGAATTCCCACTATAGAAAAAAAAAAATTATTATTAATTTTTTTTTTTTTTGTATTTTTTTTTTCTAAATCGCTAACTGAAATTACAATTGTACACAACTGTACAAAAACTGGGGATTTGTATCTGATATAAACCTAACGGCGTATGTAGTACTTTGTTCGTATTAAGAAAAGATGAAATACCTGAATAGGTTATGCCGTTGCACTACAAACACACGTGTCGTGGGTTCAGATTTATTTAATGCTTTCTAATTCGATATAGTAATAAGTATAGATACGCCTGTTCAAACGAAATTTTACGATGCAATAACTAACCAGCCTTCATAATTATGCGAACACAAATATAGTTAAGATACATATAAATAAGATAAGATACACACACTTATGAACACACGTCCACGTGAAACAGTATGAAATTAGATAAATGAAAACGTAACAGGAAATTTTGCGGTGAACTTCATTGTCTTACAACTGTTTCCGCTGTAGAGGCTGTACATCCACAGCTGAATGTTTGTACTTCGCCTTACAGCTTCATTCAAACTTATATATATATATATATATATATATATATATATATATATATATATTATATGTGCGCGTGTGTGTGTGTGTGTGTGTGTGTGTGCATACATACATATATATATATATATATATATATATATATATATATATATATATATATACATATACATATATATATATATATATATATATATATATATATATATATACATATATATATATATATATATATATATATATATATATATATATATATATATATATATATGTATATATATAAATATATACACGTGCAAATGTCCAACAATGAGAATGAATGTGCAACACGGCATTGATGGATAAAAATAATTTATTTGTGTATTAAGGCTAACATTGCATTCTTGTTACGAAAATACCTTAACAATTTTTCAAGGAATGTGTTAAGGATTGGTGGTCATCTCCATTTTGAATTAATATAGATAGATAGATAGATAGATAGATAGATAGATAGATAGATAGATAGATAGATAGATAAGTATTTAGGCCTATGTCTGGTTATAGAGTGACCATTGATTTCGCATCCACAAAGGGCTTAGCGTCTCGTCAGACTCTAAGGCTGAAAACAAATGTAACTCATCACCTATGCGAGGCAGGAATTCGATACGGTCTCTTGGTCAGTAAGTCTGCAAATGATAAACATTCTGGGTTCAGCGAGGATGGGTTATCACTCTTAGACCAGTTATCTGGGCCAAAAGAGAAGGAACAGGAGATTTTCCTCTTGCGCTGCTTTTAGACTGTAAGGACTTTTCCGGGTCTAATCGTGGAATGGGGGAATCCCATGCTTGCAGCAGGTAGCGCTTGAAATGTATGCAAGGACTGTAAATTTCCTGAAGAGTGCTCAGTAATTCAGGTCTCAGGAAGTCTTTGAGTATCCTTGCACGGTCAGCGATACTAAGCTTGAGGTGTTCGCTTCCTTTTATATAGGGCCCCAGCTGCTCCAAGATCCTCGTATGATATAGTATGGGGTCCCTTTGTCTTTGAAGCGCCACACGTGACTGGGCAGGGGATATGAGGAATCGTCTTTCCGGAAATATATATATATATATATATATATATATATATATATATATATATATATATATATATATATATATATATATATATATATATATATATATATATATAGGTGGTGTCTCCCAGCAAACAGTTAATATGGGGTAGATAACAATTATTTTTGCAATA
>NC_142937.1:22926525-22929025 GCF_046866305.1 Octopus bimaculoides
TCGTGTAAATATATACATATATAAATATATACATACATCATTTACACACACACTCACACATATATATATGGTACACACATATGCACTGACACACGCACGCGCACATATACACATATATGTATCAGTGAAATTACATACGTACAAATTGTATAACAAAATGCTTTCAATATTTAGTTATAGTTAAGATTGTATATATGTATAATGGTGCTTTTATATGGAAACAAATATTAGATGTACTCATGTGCATATTCGTGTATATGTAACTGTGTAAATTTATATACGCCTGTGTATATATATCTTTGTCTGTTATAAGGGATTGATCAGTTTCGTGTTATGTTGTAAGAGCGTGTGTGAGTATGACCTTATGTATGTGCAAACTTGTCTTAATAATTGTGATGAAAAAAAGAACATCGTAAATGAATATTCTAATGACCCCTTGAACGTGTGCGTGTGTGTGTTAATTAGCTATGTAAATTTTATTTCAAAATAATTAATGAGTTAATTACATAAATGTTCATATTTTCATATCAGCTTCACTCCATGGGTGTAATTTGTATATATTTATATATGAGCGTTTTGAAATATGAAATAAGCTTAAAGAAAATATAAAATAAATATATGAATGAAACAAGGTTAAATAGTGTAGAATTATATGTGGCAATCAAGAGGTCCCGAGTCCGATTCCGTTCCATAACATCTTGAATATGTTGTCTTTTAGCGTATTGAGTTCGTCCAAAGACTAATAATTGAAAACGCTTTAGCTTGAATGAGAAATGTACGGAAGTCCAACGGATGGATTATACACTATATAAAGATTCTTTGAGAACCACTCTTCAGACACATTGGGCCATGCTGATCCTCCATGAGAATTAGGGTAAGTGCATGCATTTCTGTGGAATATTCAGCTACTTATAGATTAACTGATTAAGTAGAGGGTTCAATGATTGAAAAACAACGTAATTTTGTAAGCTGTGGGTTTAGTTGATCGAATACTCTACGTCGAAACCAACAAAGATCCAATTACATTCAACTTTTACATACGTGTGAGTATGTGTGTGTGTGTGTGTGTGTGTGTGTGTGTGTGTGTGTGTGTGTGTGTGTGTGTGTGTGCGTGCGTGCGCGTGTGTGTGTTATTTATATGGTTATTATGTAGTGCTCTCGAACTCACCTGAAGACGTGCAGGAGCACTGCTATTTGTTTCATCATATTAATACGATATTGTACATAATATGTGACATACTCAGCGATTTCCAGCTGATACTAATGCACAGAAACAATTGTAGTCATTTCGATTAAAGCTTCTTCGTTTCATATTCATGTATTATAATTATTTTGTATGAATTCTGTGGATATATCCAGTAAAGGGAGAATCCCAGCTGGATGATGGCATATGGTAGCCAATACTCGTAGAGGGGGTTAGCAAATCAAGCTAAACGGTTATTACGCAGATAATATTAAATTTTGCATATAGTTGCATGTCTATGTATGTGGTAATATATTTATGTGCGTACGTGTGCGTCAGTATATACATGTGTGTTCTACTTGCTTGTGTGCATACGTTTGTGTGTATCTGAGTTTGTATTTGTGTCTGTGTATGCCTGTGTACGTATGGTAGTATCTTTGTGCATCTCCGTTTGTGTGTGTATATGTGTGTGTTTACAATCCATGTCAATAGACAGACAGACAAACAAATAAATAGATAGATAGATAGATGGATAAGTAAACAGATACATAGCCACGTACTTGTATACAGATATCTGGATGTGTTTGTCAACACATACATATGTGCGTATCGATACACCAAACACAAGCATATATAGGTTCAATAGTGCGTGCGCGCGCGTGTGTGTAGTTATTTGTTAATACAAAATATTTTGTAAATTCATTGGCCAGAAACTGTTATCGTGTATTTTTATGGGTAATGGAATCTACAAATATATGGATATAATTGGATGTACGCACTTATAATAGTGCGTATATATATATATATATATATATATATATATATATATATATATATATATATATATAGTGATCTATATGTCCCAGCTAACGTGACGGAAGTCAGCTCGCCTCATACCAGCCTAATCTATCTGCTCATGATACATATGGAATAATGATAACTTTTCAGTCATTGATTGTACAAATACCAAGCAGGCTCTTTCAAAAATGAATATTAGCGGCGGAAGCAGTATTCGTATCGAAAAGCATTCCTTATATCCGACTTAACGTATGGGTGTCTTATTGGAACGCTGTATACTGAGGTATTCGCCTTCATTTATGTGGGGGGATGGGGGGTTTTATATGTATCTAACTATATATCTATGTATTCATGCATATATGTATGAGTGTATGTATATATATGTATGTATATATGTGTGTGTGTGTGTGTGTGTGTGTGTGTGTGTGTGTGTATACACGCATACACGCACACACACGAATGCATATAGTTAGGTAGAGTTTATTTGAATTATTGTCTCCATACTTTGGCATCGAAAGT
>NC_142937.1:22934025-22944025 GCF_046866305.1 Octopus bimaculoides
TTGCAACAGACTCGAGCATCTGCTCCAGGATAATGCAACAGTTTAAAATTCCATTCTGGTAACCAAATACTGAACAGAGATGAGCACCAAAGCTATCACTCACTCTCCCTACTTTCTTCATCTTACTCCCTAGAAAACGAAGATTGTGAAAAGGTTCCTCGACATCTTGAATTTGGGGGCTTTCCACGGGGCCTTCACAAAATGGCTGGAGTGCTATAACAGGTGCGTGGAAGGCAGAGAATCCTACTTGGGAGAAGATATGAGTTTTTGTATTCTTTGAAATTAATAAATGTCTCTCCTGAAAAACTCACAAGCATTCTGAAATGCACCACGGCCACTACAACATATTCTACCACCAAAATTATATACAAAGCGCAGACGTGGCTGTGTGGTAAGTAGCTTACTTACCAACCACATCGATCCGGGTTCCGTCCCACTGCGTGGCGCCTTGGGCAGGTGTTTTCTACTGTAGCCTCGGGCCGACCAAAGCCTTATGAGTGGATTTGGTAGACGGAAACTGAAAGAAGCCTGTCGTATATATATATATGTGTGTGTGTGTGTGTGTGTGTGTGTGTGTGTTTGTTTGTCTCCCTATTATCGCTTGACATGCGATGCTAGTGTGTTTACATCCCCGTAACTTAGCGGTTCGGCAAAAAGAGACCGATAGAATGAGTACTAGGCTTACAAAGAGTAAGTCCTGGGTCGATTTGCTCGACCAAAAAAATGGTGGTGCTCCAGCATGGCCGCAGTAAAATGACTGAAACAAGTAAGGGAATATACATATACCACTACAAGAACCAATAAATATACTACCATTACAACTCTGACCACCACAGCGCGCTATCATTCTGTAGACATACCCCTGTCAACACTACATATACTACAATTACCACCGCTACCGTCGTCACCACTACATAAGCTAGTTCCACCAACGTCACCACTACTAGGACATATTCTTCCACCACAACCACCACTACTACCACCACTGCTACAATTACGTATAACCCCACCATCATATACAAAGACTTACAAACATCTTCACCGCTACCACCACAGCAACAACTAGCATCACCGTGAACACTACCATGACCACCACCCCTAAAACATATACTATCGCCAACACCATCATTAATATATGTATCGCCACCACTACCATTATCAACACCACTACCACCACCATCACCACCAATACCACCAACACCATAACGACTATTACCACCATACCGTCACAACCATCAGCACGACCACCACCATTACCACCACCACTATCACCACCACCACCAACATCACCATCACAAATACCACCACCATCACCACCACCTCCACCACCACCATACATTGCTGGAGAGTCACAAAAAAAACACTGCTCCCATTGAAAACATGTTTGTCCTTTCGAAAAACCGCCAAACTAAATTTCCTCCTCCTACTCCTACTCCTCTTCCTCCTCCTCCTTCCGCAGTCGCCATCTTTTATTCGTTCATTCTTTACTTTCGACATTTTAATTAACACTTTTCATTTCTTATTTGCTTTCGGTGGTGACGGGTGGAGGAGCCGGGTAGGATGGGGGATATTTGGACGGAAGGGGTTTACGAAGGAGAACCATTTCTATCAGGATTCCTTCGTGTTTACATTGTTGTTTGCTTTTTGTTTGTGCTTGCTGTCTTTTTGTTGTTTTTTTCTTTTTACTTTGGAGGGGACAATTTAGTTTTTCACCGATCTTTACTTTTATTTTATCTTTAACTTATTTTCTTGCGTTTATGCGTATAAATCAATGTGTATTTATTCGTTTGTATGTGTGTGTATCTGTTTCAGTGACTCTGTCAATGCGTGTGTGTGTGTGTGTGTGTGTGTGTGTGTGGTTATGCGTGCATGTTACAGAGTATGTTCACAAATATGTATGTGTGCTTAACTATATAGCTCTGTTAGTGTGTTTTTCATTCATGTGAATATGTTAGTCTGTTTCTGTGTACGTTTGGAGGTTTTCGTAAATACATGTATATGTGTGTGTGTGTGTGTGTGTGTATGTGTGTGTGTGTGTGTGTGTGTGTGTGAGTGTGTGTGGGCGTGTGTGTATGTATGCGAAATACTTTGTTCATATATGTATGTGAATATCTGCGCGCTGGTTAGTGTGTTTTTGCTACGCAAGTGCGCGCATGTGGGTTTGCGTCATTGTATGTATTTGTGTATGTGCTTGCATGCGCTTATAAGTGCGAATGTGTGTTGCTGTATGTGTTTGTTAATGCGTTTCCCCCCACCCCTACGTATGTGTGTTGTGCGGACATGAATGCGCATCTGCATCTGTATGTTATCATTTATTCGTAATTTTTCAATCTATCTCTATTCTAAACCATCCCAACACGTTTTTATTATACGTACATACACACACGTGCATGCACACACTCACACACACACATATATGCATGTATATATACTGACATACATGCATTCATACACGCAAACGTACAGACACACGCGCACGCGGTCACACACATGTATATATACTTATATACATGCATTCATACAAGCATGCATACATACACACGCGCGCAGACACGTGTATATATATATTTATATGCAATCACACACGTATACATACATACATACACACACACGCGCGCACGTGTATATATATACATACTTACATACATGCATACACTCATGCATATATATATATGTTTGTATGTACGTATGCATATTTGTATGTATGTATGACTGCATGTCTGTAAGGATGTATGTATGCATGTATGCATGTCTGTCTATTTGTATGTATGTATGCATGTCTGTCTGTGTGTATGCATGTATATATGCATGTATGTATGCATGTATGCATGTCTGTATGTATGTACGTATGCATGTATGTATTTGCGTATGTATGTATGCATCTATGTATATATATATATATGTATGTATATATGCATGCATTCATGCATCTCTCTGTCTGTCTTTATGTATGTATACATGGATATATGCATGTATACATGCATGCATGTCTGTCTGAGTGTATGCATGTATATATGCATATATGTATGCATGTATGTATGTATCCTTGTATGTATGTATGTCTATCTGCCTGTCTGTCTGACTGTATGTATGTATGTATGCATGTATGTATGTATGTATGTATGTATGTATGCATGCATGCATACATGCATGTATGTATGTATGTATGTATGTATGTATGTATGTATGCATGTATGTATGTATGTGTGTATGTATGTATGTATGTATGTATGTATGTCTATCTGCCTGTCTGTCTGACTGTATGTATGTATGTATGTATTAGATGGTAGAGTGAGGAGGGAAACGAGAGCAGACATATCCTTTTCTCAGTCTTTGTATTCCGTTCCTTCGACCTTCTAATTTCGAAATCTGCCAAGGTCAGCTTTGCCTTTTATCCTTCCAGAGTCTGAATACCAATCAAATACTCGGGTAGCGTCAATAGACTACCCCTCCCCACAAACTTTCTGGTTTCGTTCCTATATCAGAAATTAAAACCAGCGGATTGACAGCATCATTAGAACGTCGTACTCATTCTATTATCGTATCATAACCATTACCTCGACCATCACCATCGCTATCACCACCAACACAACCACCAACATTATCACCAATACCATTACCTCTACCACTATCATCACCACCACCACCACCATAATGACTACTATCACCATATCATCACCACCATCATCATTACTACCAAACACTACAACCACCACCAGCACCAGAACCTCCACCTACAATACAACCATCACCAACACCACAACCACCAGCAGCACCCCAACCACCACCAACACCACAACCACCACCAAAACTATTTTGCAATCTTCCACACTACACAAATCTGACGTTCTTACTTCCAATAATATTGCCTCTGTGGCATTTTTTGTATACCATGCTATGTTGATTTCTTCTGCTATAATGCTGTGTTCGCATCCAATCAGTCCTCTTCCCAGTCTTTTCCTTGGTACATACAGTCTGTGTGTGTCACTTTCAGGGTGGAGTATCTCATATATAGTCAGCAACTTCCTGGTCTTTCTGTCTAAGCCATTTAGTTCGTCTACTGTCCATACGATTACCCTACTGATTATTATTATTATTATTATTATTATTATTATTATTATTATTATTATTATTATTATTATTATTATTATTATTATTATTATTATTATTATTATTGTTCAGTAGTTTTATTTTTATAACGTACTTTCACTTCACTACCGAGCGCAGCTCTGTGCACCTTGGGTATGTGCTGTGGTTTTCTCTGGTGCTCTTATGTTTACTGTATTGAAAGTGTTTTGCGTAGAATGTGTGCAGTACCCAGTAGTGCAATTTTCTGTATGTTATATATATTTGTAAGTCCTGATGTTTTTGTTATGTATTTGTCTGAATATTTTTTTATTATACCTAAGGCACCTACTATGATAGGAATTGTTTCTGTTTTTAGATTCTACATTCGAGTTATTTCTATTTCCAGGTCTTTGTATTTTGAAAGTTTTTCCATTTCTTTTCGAGAAGCGTTGTCATCTGCTGGTATTGATACATCAATTAGAAAGCATTTTTTTTCTTCATGATCTTTGAAAACTATATCTGGTCTATTTGCCTTAATTTCTCTATCTGTGTGTATTGGCATATCCCAGAGTATGGTTGCTTTCTCGTTTTCTGTGACCTTTTCTGGCGTGTGTTTATACCATCTTTTTTCCGTTGTTATTCCATAGTGTTATTATTATTATTATTATTATTATTATTATTATTATTATTATTATTATTATTATTATTATTATTATTATTATTGTTCAGTAGTTTTATTTTTATAACGTACTTTCACTTCACTACCGAGCGCAGCTCTGTGCACCTTGGGTATGTGCTGTGGTTTTCTCTGGTGCTCTTATGTTTACTGTATTGAAAGTGTTTTGCGTAGAATGTGTGCAGTACCCAGTAGTGCAATTTTCTGTATGTTATATATATTTGTAAGTCCTGATGTTTTTGTTATGTATTTGTCTGAATATTTTTTTATTATACCTAAGGCACCTACTATGATAGGAATTGTTTCTGTTTTTAGATTCCACATTCGAGTTATTTCTATTTCCAGGTCTTTGTATTTTGAAAGTTTTTCCATTTCTTTTCGAGAAGCGTTGTCATCTGCTGGTATTGATACATCAATTAGAAAGCATTTTTTTTCTTCATGATCTTTGAAAACTATATCTGGTCTATTTGCCTTAATTTCTCTATCTGTGTGTATTGGCATATCCCAGAGTATGGTTGCTTTCTCGTTTTCTGTGACCTTTTCTGGCGTGTGTTTATACCATCTTTTTTCCGTTGTTATTCCATAGTGTTATTATTATTATTATTATTATTATTATTATTATTATTATTATTATTATTATTATCATCATCATTATTATTATTATTATTATTATTATTATTATTATTATTATTATTATTATTGTTATTATTATAATTATTATTATTGTTATTATTATTAGTATTATTATTATTATTATTATTATTATTATTATTATTATTATTATTATCATTACAATTATTATCATCATTATTATTATTATCATCATTATTATTATCATTATTATTATTACTATTATTATTAAAGCTACGGATTCTTTTTTATCGTCAACAGGTAGAGGGATTCCGTGCTAAAGAAAGACGCATTATAAAGTATAAGAAACAATTGAAACAATCATTGAAATCTCTTACAGCTTAATTTAACATCTTTGGAAAAGTAATTGCCTAGATCGATCTGAAGTGACGTAAAATGTGTCATGATGCATCTAAACAATTTTATTTGAAGAGACAGAACAATAAAAGAATTATATCCTGCAATCAACAGACACCTTTGTCCAATCCCACGCAAAAGTCAAATCAAAAATCTCCATTGTCCCCATTGTGTCTTCATAGCAAAATCCATACTTTTGGGTTCAAATTACATTCACGCACCCATCGCAAATACATGCAGCTATTTTTTTTTTTTAATCGTTTCTTTAAAACACTCATACATGGAAATTGACGGGTGTGACCGTCATTATTAAATCCACGGATTGAGTAGTTCTTGACATGTTTGAGCGTGTATGTATATTGATGTAGGTATATATATCCAGAGATGCATAGATATATACACACACACACACACATATGTGTATGTGTATGTGTATGTATGTATATATAAATATATATATATATATATATATATATATATATATAGATAGATAGATAGATAGATAGATATAGATATATATATTTAGATATATATATAGATATATATATATATAGAGGGAGAGAGAGAGAGTGAGAGAGAGAGAGAGAGAGTCAGGGAGAGACAGAGACAGAAGGTGATGTAGAGAAATTTAGATGTATATACAAATATGTATATATATAATGTGTATATATATATATATATATGTGTGTGTGTATACACATGTATGTATAGTGTATATATACATTAGTATATATACATATATATATATATATACGTATATTTATATGAATAAATATGTGTATATATCTCCGTATATTTACATGTCTAAATATGTGTATACATTTAGGTGTATTTATATGTATAAATATGTGTATACATTTAGGTGTATTTATATGTATAAATATGTGTATATATGCTATATATATTATATATATAAGTATGCATACATACATACATACATACATACATACATACATACATACATACATACATACATACATACATACATACATACATATGTGTGTGTGTAAATATATACACAAAGATTTTAGGAGTGCTTCTGGCTATTAACGCACTTATATTATTTTTAATGTATTGCGTACTGGATTAACTAATAAAATTGCCAAGTTTTATTAAAATCTTCTTCTATAATAATACTCTTGTCTTTTTCTCCGTCACAACATATGAATGAGAAAAGAAGAGGTGATAAATGAATAAGGAAGGAAGGCGTGATGCCAAACTGGTGAGATGGTGTACATTCAACGCTGAAAAGAAAAATCAAAAGTCTACGAATTTGATTTACCATCCATGTTTATATATAAGATGCTACAATTAGCTGTCATTTTTGACGGCACGGGTCCAGCTAGTCTGAAATAATACATATTAGAACTATACTCAAATATATACACAAAAACTAGGTGATTTGGCTTTGTTTTTGTCACTAGGTTAACCACTGAGGGTTTTAACGTTTTTGTACCGGTTGTGATTTTGGCGAAACACTCTTCGTAAACTTTGAACTTTGAGAGTTAGAACTGAAGTTTCCAGAGTTCAAATCATAGCAAGCAATTATAAAGTATATTTTGCACTTGATGATTCCAAATAAACAGTGCCAAATATTTATGTATGCATGTGTATACTCAAATATCCAAAATTTCAAGGAGTTCCTGCCTTAAAAACAGGAACAACACCAAAGTTATTTTGTGTTCTTTGCTACATTGGTTTCTATTAACCCATTTATTCTATCCGAAGAATTATTATTCATTAAGATAGAAGAAATACATATAATTAATATATATATATATATATATATATATATGTATTCGTATGTTTGTATGTATGTATATGTATATATATATATATATATATGTATGCGTGTATATGTATAAACGTGGAGGCGCAATGGCCCAGTGGTTAGGGCAGCGGACTCGTGGTCATAGGATCGCGGTTTCGATTCCCAGACCGGGCGTTGTGAGTGTTTATTGAGCGAAAACACCTAAAATTCCACTAGACTCCGGCAGGGAATGGTGGCCAACCCTACTGTACTCTTTCACCACAACTTTCTCTCACTCTTATTTGCTGTTTCTTTCGTGCTTGTGTGTGTGTGTGTGTGTGTGTGTACGTATATACATATGTGTGTGTATTAGTTATATAAATATTGGTTCTCTTCCACTTCCGAGTTACGCACTCAATTCTTTATTACATTTGATACTTCATAATATTCATGGGTAAATAATAAAAATACATTGTTACATAGAGACACACACACACACGAACATACTCATATTTAGGCACATGTTCTGAGAGACAGACAGACAGATAGTGTATCTGTGTATCCATTCATCCGTCTCTCTCTGTCTCTCTCTCTCTGTATATATGAGGGGGGGGGGGGTAGAATTTCAATTCAAAGGGAAGCCGATCAATAGGGATCGTGTGTCATAGAAATGTCATAGTGTAAAATGGGAAACATTACTTTTATCCGTGGAAAGAAAAGCCTACGGAAAAGGCCACGGTAACCTCGGGCAATAATGTCATACAAAAAATATATTACAGTAAGTGACTCTCTTTTTTCCTTTGTTTTTCTGGTTCATAGGATTATCCTCAAGGTGGCTCCGTCGTTCACACGTGCCATCCTTGCTACATTCACCCATCTTTTTTTCAAACATTCACTAGACAAGACTTCCCTTTCTACTCTCACCTTCCTCTTCAAATGATACTTGAAGAAGTTGATGAGAGATTCACCAGAGAGGAAAGTGTTTGTCTCTAGACCTTTCAGACGCGCCCACCATACACATTCTTTCGCCATAGCCACAAGTACGTTGAAAATGACTCTTCCTTCCCGTTTCAAGAAAGGAGGCGCGACAATATTCACGATAGACTCGGTTGATAAACAAACTAATTCCACACGCGATTGCTGTCGTTCGACATAAGCCTACAGGTCGGAAATGGTTGGACACTGTACGAGTGCGTGCAGAACAGTTCCGTCGCTCTGACTGCATCTCAGGCAGGTCGGCCCTGTGCTTCTCGAGCCATGCCTGTAGAGCTTATCTCGAACGAGTAGCGCTTCTCGATAGCACTGCCAGGCCAGGAATCTCCGGAAGTTGTCCCTTGGTCCTGGCCCGAACGTCCTCTTGAACAGGCGGGTCATGTATTTACCCCAAAATCGTCGTCTTAACCCCCCCCCCATCCACTAATCCCCTATAGAATGCTTTGGTTGTGTTGAAGACGCTCAAGGTCGACCCGGGACGGCATAGTTACTTGAGAGCAACGTGACAGTCGCGGTGCCATTCGCCCTTCCTCGACCTCTCTTTGATCTACGACTGCAATTCGGTCACGGAGACAAGCTACGGGAAAGTGCGCCTCACAAACGGCGACCACACATGTTCACCGTCGTCTACGTAGAGCCGGAGATGTCGCAATCTCAGCGCTTGTCTGCGCATCATCAACCACAGCATGCCCAGCCCTCCTTTTAAGGGATGTTGGCAGCAAACGGATCGCCTGACCATCGGAACGCATCCTTTCCACGAGAAATGAAAGAGAATGCGTTCCAGTTTGATGATGGTAGGGACGGGACGGGACAAGCCATGACGGTCAGGCAGTGGTAGATGACGGACGCGATGTGTGTGCGTATGTATGTGTGTGTGTGTGTGCATGTGTGTGTGAACGAGGGGTTATGTAGGGAGGCATATGTGCGTTTTTTTGCGCGGGTATGCAAGTGCGTGTGGGTATGCATGTGTATGTGTATGTGCGTGTAGTTGTGTGTGCGTGTAAAAGTGCGTGTGTATATATGTGCGTGTGTGTGTATGCGGGTGTGTATCCGTGTATACGTAGGGTTGTGAGTGTTAGGTATGTGTGCGTTCTTCTGCGTGTATGTGCGTGCGTGTGTACGTGCGTGCGTGTGCATGCGCATTTGGGTGCGTGTGTGTATGTGCGTCTATATGTGTATGCGCATGTGGGTGTGCTTGCATGTATATGTATGTGTGTGTATGTGAGTTTGTGTATGCGTGTGTGCGTGGGGATGCGTGGCGTTGCGTGGGCATTGTGTGTGGGGTTTGCGTAGGGGTATATGTTCGTTCCTGTGTGTATGTGCGTGCGTGTATATGTGTGTGCGTGAGAGTGTGTGCGTGTGTGTTTATGCCCATGTGTGTGTAAATTCTGTGCGCGTCTGTAAGATTGCGTTGTGTGTATTGGAGGTATGTGTGCGTACATGTGCGAGTGTATGTATGTATGTGTATCTACGTGTGTATACGTGTGTGCGCGTGTGTATATGCGTACGTGTATATATGTGTGTGT
>NC_142937.1:22956525-22964025 GCF_046866305.1 Octopus bimaculoides
TTTTCAAGAAGCCCTTTAACTTTCTGCTGTCGAAGATCCCAGAAGATCCGACATTACGGGAAGAAAAGCAAGTGAGAGCAGTAATATTAACCGCCCTATTTTCACCAAAAGCCAACTGCTTGAGAATGGACGTTCAAAAGGTGGTGAAACTGGTGGTGCCTCAGCATGGGTTTAGCCTTGGGCTGAAACATATAAAGGGAAAAATAAAGGAAATATTCTTCTGAGACAACAAAACAGGACCTTTTAAGAAAGAAAGGGTTTAACATGTTGGGTTAAAACCGTTTTACTACGAGTGGATCTAAGACTATAATATTCAATGTATGTAACTGGTGTGATTAGAGTAAGGTCCGGCTGCTGTTTCTAGTAGATAAAGCATATACATGAGGATGTATACACGCACATTTATACGCATCGCAATTATGAATGGCTATACACACACATTATACAGGCACATATACATTCTAAAACACACATATGCGTATGTATAAACACATACATGTGCCTGTATGTGTATATGTATATACATATATATATATATATATATATATATATATATATATATATATATATATATATATATATACAATTTTATTCTTTTACTTGTTTCAGTCATTAGACTGCACCCATGCTGGGGCATCACCTTAAAGAGGTTTTTAGTCGAACAATTCGACCTCACTAGTTCTTTTGAGGCATGATACATCTCCGAACGTTCTCTTTTGCCGAACCGCTAAGTTAAGGGGACGTAAACACACCATTGCCGGTTGTCAGTCAGTGATGGGAACACACACAGACGCAAAGACACAAACACATACTTATATATATCTATACATCTGACAGGCTTCATTCAGTTTCTCTACCAAATCCACTCACAAGGCTAGAAGTCACTTCCCCAAGGTCCCACACAGTCGGGCTGAACCCCATATCTTACCACACAGCCACATCTGCACATATATATATATATATATATATATATATGCGTGTGTGTGTGTGTGTGTGTATGTGTGTGTGTCTGTGTGTGTCTGTGTGTGTGTCTATGTAAACATATGCACATAAACGTATATACATATACATATATATGTGTGTGCGTGAATGTGTGTGTGTGTGTGTATCTGTTTGCACGCGTGTGTAAGTCTGTAAGAATATGTGTGAATATGTATGTTTAAGGAGAAGTGGCAAAAAGGAATGGCATAAGTTTTCTATGAAAAACCAAAATACATCACAAATTTTAAATATATTCAAAATACCTTCTTCAGTTGTCAACTGATGTTATCACAGTTTCAACAGCTACCGATAATATTGTCCATTTTTTTTTCTGTTGCCAACACAACGGTGTGAGATTATAGGCGAGTAGAGAGGAAAATCAAACAAAATGGTTATGCAAAGATTAACGGAAAAACTAGAAAGCATAATATACAGGAATATATTTATAGAGTTTTGTCGTGCGATATACTTCTTATAAGTTTTGCAAAAACGGTAAAAATGCGAAACAAAATATAACGGGATATGCGCAATATATACGAGGGGGTGTTGAAAAATTCCCGGCTTTGGGTAAAAGAAAATGCATGAGGATCAGTTAATTATGATTTTATTCAGTATATTCCCCTCTCAGATCCGCACATTTAATGCAGCTGCCCTTCGGTTTTCCTAAGCCCTGTAAAAGAACTCGGAATGCTGGGCTTCCACCTTGGCCTTTCGTGACACCGTTAAAGTCAGGAACTTGTCAGCAACCTCTTGTATGTGTATGCATGTATATATGTATGTATGTATGTATGTATGTATATATATATATATATATATATATATATATATATATATATATATATATATATATATATATATATATATATATATATATATATATATATGTATGTATGTATGTATGTATAAATAATACAAAATGGGACAAGAATGCAAAACATCCAGACAGTAAGGTGATACACGAAAGGGACAAAACATACAGAGAGCCGATACAAAGAAAACACGGACAAGTCATTCAGAGTTTTCTCTCTTTAGTCGAGATCCAGATTATCCTTGCAATTTCGGCTGGTTAAAGGAATACAAAAAATGGGACAAGAACGCAAAACATCCAGACAGTTAGATGATACAAAAAAGGGGACAACAAAACAACAAAACATCGAGGCAGATGATACAAAAAAGAGACAAGAAAAAGCAAGGACGGGTCATTCGGAGTAGAGGACATATATATATATATATATATATATATATATATATATATATACGAGGCGTGCTGAAAAGTTCTTGGTTTTAGTTAAAAGAAAATACATGAGGATTCAGTTAATTATGATTTTATTCAACATACTTACCATTCAGATACATACATTTATTGCAACTGTCCTTTGGTTTTTCTAAGCCCTGTAAAAAAACTCGGAATGTTGGGCCTCCGACCAGGCCTTCGTGGCACCCTTAAGGCCAGGAACCTTTGAGGACCCCCTCGTATGTGGACTTTTGAAGAAACCTTTAAAATTAAGACATGAATGAACAAGTAACGCAGAGCGGAAATCTGCGATAAGTCTATCGACAAAGACAGAATGCATCCGACCGTTTCAATAGTCTGACAAGCAAAAATCTAACAAGGAAAACAGGAAGTGGTACGAGAAGAATGGTGGTGTCTTATGGGATGGAAGAGAAGGAAGAATGTGTAATAGCTAAATGGAAATAGGAAGAGAATTATCGATACCTGTCGAGATAAACACAGAGAGAAAGAGACAGACGGACAGACAAGAGACACAGAATGAAAGGGAGAAAGATACATTGGTAAAAACCATGTTACAGAAACGATAGAATAACTCGGCAGACATTTCTTTCATGTCTTTCTTCTTTGTCAATAGACACTACACAGCTCCATATATGAGCTAAGACTACTTTTAGCCCAATGGTTCTTTACTAGGGCCCATATGACCCTTGGGAGTTTATATAAGATTTTGTTGTTAAAGTAATAAATTGGTTATACTTGTACAATACACAAAATATTTTAATTATTTTTTATACGGTTCCTAATAATATTAAATTACAAAAATACAGTTGGACTTTATATATATATATATATATATATATATATATATACGACTCGCGGTCGTAGGATCCCGGTTTCGATTCCCAGACCGGGCATTGTGAGAGTTTATTGAGCGAAAACACCTAAAGCTCCACGAGGCTCCAGCAGGGAATGGTGGCGAACCCTGCTGTACTCTTTCACCACAACTTTCTCTCACTCTTTCTCCCTATTTCTGTTGTACTTGTATTTCAAAGGGCCAGCCTTGTCACACTCTGTGTCACGCTCAATCTACCCGAGAACTAAGTTTAAGGGTACACGTGTCTATGGAGTGCTCAGCCACTTGCACGTTAATTTCACGAGCAGGTTATTCCGCTGATCAGACCAACTGGAACCCTGGTCGTCGTAACCGACGGAGTGCCAACCAACCATATGTATGGAGAGAGAGAGAGAGAGAGAGAGAGAGAGAGAGAGAGAAAGAGATAGATAGAATGACTATGAGGGTTCAGTAGAGTAAAATAGGGGTCCATAGGGAAAAAAAAGGTTGGGAACCACTCATTTAGCCGCTCTTTTGAAGGAACACTGAAACCCTATCACCTTTCTTTAAGCAAATTTATACCTCTTTCCTCTTTGTCTGTTCCAGGACAAATTTCTCAAATAAAAATATGCATTCTTTTGCGACGCTTTCCATTGCTGCGGCTCTGTCCATGATTAGATTCGATCTCATGTTCAAAGGCTGCCCTTTTTACTAATTATAACATTTGCAATAATTTTTACATTTCGCTTAGCAAAGATCTGGTAATACTTTCAAACAAACACCTACTACTGATAATAAAAGATCTGACAACATACTTTAACGTTATAAGATATTTTTTTCCAATATAGTTATCATTGTGTTTTTTCCATTTTTATCCCTTCTTTCTTCTTCAACAAGTTCGTAAAACTTTCTCCATGCCACTTGAAGAATTGTAGGACTGATGCTATCTCTTTGGACGCGCCAATCAAACACAAACGTTTCTACGTATTTGTTTTCTAATTTTTCTTTTCTATTCCTATTTGTAACGCAACAACAACAAAAAAAATCCCATAAAAATATTTGACGTATCACAGATTAGTTTTAAATTTTATTACAAGTTATTGACAAATACGAAGATGCATTTTTTCCCTCTTCTTCTGCTTAGTGCTTTTCTCTCTCTTCACAAATTTCTTTTTTCCTATATCTATGAGACACCAGAGTGGCCATTTACGTTTTTCTAGTGTTGTCATCACCACCACCACCACCATCATCATCATATCATTATCATTGTTGTTGTAACTACTACAACTACTACTACTTCTACTATTATCATTATTATTATTATTATTATTATTATTATTATTATTATTATTATTATTATTATTGTTGTTGTTGTTGTTGTTGTTTATTCATATGCCGCCTTCACTACCTTCCGCTTTCATCTATCTATCTGTCCGTTTAACTGGCTGTCACTTCCATTTTTCTCTCTCTTTCTCATTTTCCCTTACCCCCTCTCTGTGTTTATATGTGTGTGTGTGTGTGTGTGTGTGTGTGTGTGTGTGTGTGTGTGTGTGTGCTTGTGTGTGCAGGTGTGTGTGTGTGCTTGTGTGTGCAGGCGTGGCTGTGTAGTAAAACGCTTGCTTCTCAACCATATGCTTTCAGGTTCAGTCTTACTACGTGGCACATTGGGCAAGTGTCTTATACTATAACCTCGGGACGACCAAGGATTTGTGAGTGAATTTGGTTGGTGGAAACCTGAACGAAGCCCATCCTAAGGACATTCTTGAAAATCAGATATGCAGGGAACGACATTGGATATCTTGGGGGTCTTTTGGTTGTTCTTGCGATCTTGGTACTCCCATATTCCTGAGCCTACCATCCATATTAGCACTGTGCTTATCTCAATCGAGTAGGAGGGTGCCGCAACGAGCATGGAAGCTGTGGGTACGGACCCGTTTGAAGCCGATTGCAGGTGAAATACTAATTAGCATGGCCATTGATAACATTTTGCATGGCAGTGGTCAATGATGTTCTTCGTTGGTTTTAAGTAGACAGCCATCATCATTAACTATATATATATATATATATATATATATATATTATATATATGAAGTTGACCAGTAAAGTGGACATTTATATATATATATATATATATATATATATATATAATGACGTGGAGGATGATAATAATATATATATATATATATGTATATATATATTATGTGTGTGTGTGTTCTCCACACCGCTTTACAACCGTTTCCAGAATAAAATTGTTTCTGACATCAGCCATTATTTTCTGAACAACCTAATAAGACGCAAGAAGCGAGGCGATAAGCTGGTAGAATCGTTAAACGCACCGGACAAGATTTTTAACGACATTTCGTCCGACTTTACGTTCGGAGTCGATAAAATATGAACCAGTTCAGCACATGTAACTGACTTAACCCCATCCCTGAAATTTCTGGCCTTATTGTCAAAACTCGAAACAAATATTATGTTAAGAAACGAAGTTCAGTGATGGAAGAATTTTAACAAACTTTATCTCTGTGTATGGTTGGGACGCATGTCAATAAGCTATAATTTATTCAGCGGAAGGCCGTAATTCTCATTGAAGATTTAAAGGCTAAACATAGCAAGAATGTTCGTGAAGAATTATTTACTATTTGCCACGTTTGGTGCTTCAGAATTTCGGTTCAGTCAAGCTTAACATAAATATATGTTGAGTGTGTGCCAGTACGGACACTGTAACGGTTGTTGAGTTTCATATGATATTGTGGCAATTTATTGATGAAGCTAGATTACTTATCAGAATATATATTCAATGATTCCAAGCCAAGTAATGGTTTATCGAACGACGATGTTTGGTGGTATAAACACTGATAGTTAGTCCACATCACTCCGTAAGGAGCATAGGGTCGGTTTCTGTAGAAATGAAAAAAGAGCCAGCTCTTTAACGTCATATTTGTTAAGATAATACAGTAAGTCACCCCTTATTTCTGGACAACTTGCACACCATCAAGATTGTATACCTGCCTCACTGTAATTCTTTTGTACTTTAACCAATGGATCAAAGGAATATAACAAGTTTTAACGCTTACTGCTGGCGAAGAACTTTCACACTGGCTGTGAAAGAAACACAAGGCGGGTTCGGGGAGATACCTACAAGGCTTCTAAGAAATTCCATACCGCCTGGTTTGGCGTAAAAAATTGCCGCCGTGAATGGTATTTGGAAGAATTCGTCCATATTTTAAGAACAAATTCAAGATTATTGGTTATCATGTATCTAGTGAGATGTTCACGAAACTGGTCAATTAATAACAGGTAAACATGCTTGACTGTAAACATGTTTTTAAGCGACTGTGTATTGTTCTTTAGTATTGACATAAGCTATGTTGAAACTTATAAACATTTAGACTTCCAAAAGAGACCGTATAAATATAACCTGTTCGTATACATAAGAAGCAAATCGCCTGTATGCACAGAAAAGCATATGTACATACATATGATTGTATATATAGTTCTGTGTATATATATGTATATAGGTATGTGTATGTATATGTATATGTATATGTATATGTATATATATATACACACATATATCTATACATATATATATATAAATATATATATATGCGTATATATGTATATACATATATATATATATATATATATATATATATATATATATATATATATATATATATATATATATATATATATATATATATAGGTATATATATATATGTTCGTATATATATATATGTAGAAATATATATACGTATAAATATATACGTATATATGTATATATATATATATATATATATATATATATATATATATATATATATATTCATATAATAATATATATATACATACACACATATACTTAGATTTGCATGTATTTATATAACCAGACATATATATAAACATGTAAATAATAATAGATATAGACATACATATATATATACATAGATATAACGATATAGATATGTACATATATATAAGTATGTGTATATACACATGCATATATATGTACATACATACATGTATGTCAATATATACGTACGCGTATATATGTGCAAATATACATATATATATATGCCTGTATGTGTGTGTGTGTTAGTGTGTGTGTGTGTATGTGTGTGTGTATGTGTGTGTGTGTGTGTGTGTGTGTGTGCGTGTGTGTGTGTGTGTGTGAATGCTAGCAGATAAGAAAATAATCGTAAAATCAACAAACAGAGAAAACAACAGAAAAAACTCTGCTTGCAAAAACAACGACCCACAGCCAGAGAGAGACAATATCCTCTGCTGACCATAACTCATATCTCTATAACAAACCGAATGACGAGGAAGGCATCTCAGTATTTTCTTTTATTTGTTCTCATATAAATTCTCCACGTTAACAGTGCTAGTTCTGTTTTTTATTTGACTTTTTGTTTTTGTTTTTGTTTGCGTTTTTTGACCAACTGTTTTA
>NC_142937.1:22969025-22971525 GCF_046866305.1 Octopus bimaculoides
TATACATGTAGATGTAGGTATGTACATACATGTACGTATATATGCATATACTCACATATTATTTGTATTATTATATATGTATTATATGCATAAATATGTGCATATATATGCGTATACATATATACATATATATACATATATGCATACATATGCATATATATATATATGAATATTTATATATATAGGCATACTTATATATATATATATATATATATATATATATATATATATATATATATATATATATATATATATATGGGAGAATATACAAATAATAACAACAGACGAGGACAGGTGGTGTAAATAACAAAAGTATATATTAGTATGACGCTCGGGAATACGGAAAGTCTTTGACGTTTCGAGCTACGCTCTTCAACAGAAAGAATACGGAGACAAGGAGAAAAACACGGAGAAAAATATATATATATATATATATATGAATATGTAAACATATATACGGAGAAACAGATGGACATGCATGCACGTACATATCTTTGCAATTTCAATGTGTTGCCACAAGAACAAACACAGTCTTGGAATACAATCAAGAACAATAAATGCGAAAAAGTAAACATAGAATTTGAGTGCGGTTCATACACATATACATACTTAGACACTTACATACGCACCTACATACATACGTACATACGTGTGTGTGTGTGTGTGTGTGTGTGTGTGTGTGTGTGTGTGTGTGTGTGTGTGTGTGTGTGTGTGTGTGTGTGTGTGTGTGAATACGTAGCATAATCAAGATGAAATGTTTTTAATTACTCATATCCTCGGGAGTTCAATAGGAAATCTTGGAAAAATAGACAAACAGACAGACAGTAAGAGAGGTAGAAAATGAAGGAGAGTGATTACCTGTAGATTTCGCTGAACCTAGTTAATATTTTAGATCTTGGAATAACAAATATACACGTATGCATATACTGACATATATTCATATAGGTGTATGTATGTATGTATGTATCTATGTATCTATGTACGTATACATGTGTATATCTATGTACATATATATATATCTTGTGTGACTATCATATATATATATATTTGTCTATAATGATGTGATGCAAGAAGTAAATAATAAAGTATAATAGATATTTAAACGGAAGAAACAACAATCGGCCGCTTCAAAGGCAAGATCTAAAGATTGCAAGCAAATATTTGATAAAGTCACTAATTTTGATGGCGGCGGTGAAGTACGGGGAAATAAACTATATGTAACCATATATATATATATATATATATATATATATATATATATATATATATATACATACACACAGAATGTATGTGTGTATATTTGCATATATATATATATATATATGTGTGTGTGTGTGAGTATATATGTCTACATACAAATATACATATTTGCGTATATGTATAAATATATATGCATGCACACACACACACGCATACACATGCACGTTCATATGCAAAATATACGTATATATCTACATAACTTTATACACATAGGTATATATATATATATTTATATATACGCGCAATATATTGATAAATATATACATACATACATACATACATACATACATACACATATGTATGTGTACGAGCATGTATACAAGCAGACACACACATGCACACTCACATGCACACACACACACACACACATATATTAAACATAGATGAAAATACAAAACTGGTAATAACAGTAACACCAGCACCAGGACAAAAATAGCAATAACAACAATAGTAATAATAATAATAATAATAATAATAATAATAATAATAATAATAATAATAATAATAATAATAATAATTAGGGAGGTCGAGGCTTGATCCAGCTTGAACTTACGTACAAAACCACCACAATCAGACTGGCCAAATACCTTGAAACAACCAACGATTGGATGCTGAAACTTGTTGAAAAACATGAAAGACCGAAAAAACTTCACTCTATTCTGAAAGAGAGCAAAAAATTCGCTACCGAACTCTTAGATACCCACCAGCTTGATCAGGTTGAAGGAAATGCGCCAACTGCTGCTGCAAAGAAAAGAAAATTAATTGCAAAGACAAAAGCGTATGAAAAATTAGCTAGCAGATGGGAACAGAAACCTCTGCATGGCAAGTATGTGGTTCGTAGCAAACAAGCTGATGTCGACCAGAAACGCACGCATCAATGGTTACGAAGTTCAGGGCTAAAAGCAGAGAGTGAAGGTTTCATATTGGCTGCTCAAGACCAAAGCTTATTAACCCGGAACTACCAAGCCAATGTGATAAAAAATGGAGCTGACCCAAAATGCCGATTTTGTAATGATGCGATTGAAACTATAGACCACCTAATCTCAGGGTGTAGTGTCTTAGCACCTGTAGAATATAAAGCAAGATATGACAGAGTTGGCCAGTATTTACACTGGACAATATGTCAGCATTATAAAATGAAAACCGCTGACAAATGGTATAAACACCATCCTGAAGCTGTGACTGAGGGAGAAAATGTATCGATTCTCTGGGACTTCCCCGTACCGGATATTATTATAAA
>NC_142937.1:22976525-22994025 GCF_046866305.1 Octopus bimaculoides
TCACCACTGCATGACAACGGCGTTGGTGCATTTACATCCCCTTACTGTAGCGGTTCGGCAAAAGAAACCGGTAAAATAAGTACTAGTCTTAAAAAAGTAAGTTCTGGGATCGATTTGTTCGACAAGATCCTTTCCAGGCGGTGCCTCTGCATGGCCGCGGTCAAATTATTGAAACAAATAAAAAAAAAGTGGTAAAAAAGATGATATCGTATGGGGCGTGGGTGTAGGTAGCTCTCAGTCGGATCCTTTTTGAAGATCAACATTCCGCTTTTTTTTTTTTTCTTGGTAAATAATTATTAAGCACTGAATAATTATTATTCTTGGTAAAGAAGACGAAGCATTGAACAATGATTAATTAATAGACACTGAAGGGAGACTACGAGCAACTGTTGTACGTTGAACACGGTTAAAAGAGCAGAACACGATCTTTATCTGCCCAGCAAATCAACTTTTGCTAAATGTTATTAATATCCATTCTACTGAAACCACAAGGCCTTAAATTTGGGGGAAGGGATTAAGTCGATTTCATCGAGCCCAGTGTGTAACTGGTACTTATTTAATCGACCCAGAAAGAATGAAAGCAAAGTCGACCTCGGTGGAATTTGAACTCAGAACGTGAAGACGGACGAAATACTGCAGAGCATCTTGCCCGGCGTGCTTACGTTTCTTATTTCTGCATTGCCCACAAGGGGCTAAACATAGAGGGGACAAACAAGGACAGACAAAGGGATTAAGTCGATTACATCGACCCCAGTGCGTAACTGGTATTTAATTTATCGACCCCGAAAGGATGAAAGGTAAAGTCGACCTCGGCGGAATTTGAAATCAGACCGTAACGGCAGACGAAATACCGCTAAGCATTTCTCCCAGCGTGCTAACGTTTCTACCAGCTCACCGCCTTAACTAACTGTTATTAATATAATTTGCAACGAAAGGTCAAGACAGTGGTTCTGCTTCGAAGCAAATTTTCTGTCATGTGTATACAAGAGGTTAAGCTTGCAGATATAAAAGATCACTCATCAAATTTTACCTGGAAGCTGCACTTTCCCGAGAAGAAGTCTATTTCCTAGAGTGTAAGGTATTCGGAGTTTGGGGAGTGCTACTCGTCCTTCCTCGGTGGCGTTTTCTGCCCATGTGCGGCTGCCTGTATCTTTTATTTCATATTGTATTATACATAATTGCATAAATCTCTCGTTTATTGCATATGTGCGTTGTAACATGTTCATTATAAACATTTTGCGTAGAACGTTTTGCATTTTATGTAATGGGTCCCTGTAGCCACTAACAAAAGCCATTATTATCATCTTCATCATCATTATTATTATTATTATTATTATTATTATTATTATTATTATCATCAACAACACTAATACAACCATTATAATCATCATCATCAATGCTACTACAACTATTATTATTATTATTATTATTATTATTATTATTATTATTATTATTATTATTATTATTATTATTACTATTGCAATTTCCGTTATCGTTACAATTATTATGATTGTTATATCATCGGTTTTATTACTATTGGCATTGTCATTCTGGTGTTGTTATTAGCATTGGAATTCTTGTTGCTGTTGTTGCTGCTGCTGCTGCTGCTGCTGCTGCTGCTGCTGCTACCGCTGCTGTTGTTGTTACGAGGTTGGTGAATTTTCACCGCTCATATTGTTATGCCTTGGTGTTATATTTACTCCACTATAATTAACAATTCAAATCAAATCAGCACTGCAAACGTTACAATGCTGCTACTACTACTACTGCTACTACTTTTTCTGCTATAATTATTAATTAATAGACATTGTGGTCGTCTGTTTGCCTTGCATTCATCTCCTCTCCCTACTACTCCTCACCTTTCTCTCTATTCAGTATATAGTATTTCTCTCTGCTATTGTTTTAATTATTATTATTATCATTATTATTATTATTATTATCATTATTATTATTATTATTATTATTATTATTATTATTATTATTATTATTATTAATATTATTATTATTATTATTATCATTATTATTATTATTATTATTATTGTCATCATTATTTACATTTTTATTTTTATTATTTGTATTGCCATTTGGGGTGTATATATTGTGTTTTTTTTTATTTTGCCTTAGTTTTTTTTAATTTTTAAATTTTTATTCTGTTTCTTTTGTTTCAACTGTGGTTATATTTTACTACAATTATTATTCAAGTATGAAGTGAAACTATTAACTTATTCACGTCTTTCGTAGAATCGTAAAAATTTTTCATTTATTTATTTATTTATTTAATCATTTTATTTATTTTCAAAAAATAACAGCCAATTATTCAATGTTTTAACTAACAATGTTTTATTTCTGCGCATTACACTTGGTTTCTTTCCATTTCCTTTTCTTCTTTTCCTTTTCTCTTTGTGCATTTAGAAAAAAAATTTATTTCTATTTTTTATTTAATTTTTTCTTCTTCGTCGAACTCTCAAAATATGAAATATCTCGATTCTGTCGAAAATTTCTTAGCAAGAACTCTTCTCAAGTTCTCATTTTATTTTTATTTTTCACCAATTTATTATACTCATTTATTTACATATTTAATTAGGTTTTGTTTGATTTTTTTTTTTACTCTTTAAATTTAATTACTACTTCATTATAGCAGCCACATTGGTATTGGCAAATATAACATGTCCAAGTTAATTTAATTTGACGGTATGTTATAAATAAACATTACAGTGTGAGGTAATCGGTCAGGTACGGTAGAGCAACAAGTAAAGAATTGGTGGTGCAATGAACGGCCTATTCTGCTGAAAAAATTTTTTCAGTGCTTTGTACGTTGCCAAACCGAAAACTGTGCGTTCGAACTGGATCATTTGGGCCAAATTCCAAGCAATGTGTAGAAGACACATTGAGTGTATTACATATAAGACTGGTACGACGACGACGAGAAGGAGGTGGAGGAGGAGGAGGAGGAGGAGGAGGAGGGGGAGGGGAGGGGTGATTAGGTGGGGTAGAAGAAGAAGAAGAAGAAGAAGATAGATTAAAGTAAAATTGCTAATTCTCATTCAGAAATTGAGTAGTGTATGGCATAGTTGGATCTCACCAACACTCAACAGCGGCGTAGGTTTGATAGTAATAGGCACTGGCATAGCTGCGCGTAAGAAGTCTGCTTCCGGTCACATGGTTTCGGGTTCAATCCCAGAGTGGCACTTTGAACAAGTGTCTTCGAGTATAACCCCGGTCTGACCAAAGCTTTGTGAATTGATTTGCTAGAGGGAAAGTGAAAGAAGCCCGTCCTTTATGTATGTGTGCGTGTGTATATTTGTGTTTCTATGTGTTTGCGTCTTTCTGTTTATGTTTGTCCACCAAAACCGCTTGGCAACCAGTGTTGGTTTGTTTATGTCCGTGTTACTTAGTGTTTCAGAAGAAGAGACGAATAGGATATGAATCCGGCTTAGAAATAAAGCACTGGAGTCGATTTGTTCGGCTGAACCGTTTAAGGTGATGTTCCAGCATGGCCCTAGTCCAGTTAATAAAAGGAGCAACAGAGTATCGAGAGAGAGCCAGACTTAATGGTTTCTGCTTCAGGTGCAATTCCAGAAATATTGAGGGAGAGAACCAATAGGCACCATCGAACCTAATGCATGGCTGGTACTTTATTTCCTCGAAAATAATGAAACGCAAAAAAAAATTAATTCAGCGGAATTTGAACTCAGAAAGTAATGAGCCGAGAGAAATACCCTTAGTAGATCTGTCAGCTACTCTAACGGTTCTGCCAGCTCGCTGCCTCGCTTCGAGTCTTAATTGTCGTAATCCCGTTCCGTTTTGCTGTAAATATTTGTCCGCGTACCCTTAACGTAGTTCTCAGGGAGATTCAATATCACACAGAATGTGACAAGGCTGAGCCCTTTGAAATACAGGTACAATTCATTTTTGCCAGATGAGTGGACTGGACCAAAGTGAAATAGAATGCCCTGCTCAAGGACACAACACGCCGCCGGGTATCGAACTCTCGACTTTACGATCGTGAGCCAAGCAGCATCTGATCCGTGTCTCTGTTCTGAATTCAAGTTCCACTGAGATCGACTTTGTTTTTCATCCCTTCGGGGTCGATAAAATAAAGGCCAATCGATCCCTGGGGTCGATGTAATTGACGTACTTCCTTCCCCCGAAATTGCTCGTCTTGTGCCAAAATTTGAAGTCAATATTTGAAACCATTGTGTGTGTGTGTGTGTGTGTGTGTGTGTGTGTGTGTGTGTGTGTGTGTGTGTGTGTGTGTGTGTGTGTGCGTGTGTGTGTGCGCGCGTGTGTGTGTGTGAGAGAGAAAGAGAGAGAGAAAGGGAGAGAGAGAGTGTGTGCGTGTGTGCGTGTGTGTGTGTGTATGTGTGTGAGAGAGAAGAGACAGTGTGTGTGTGTGTGTGGAAGGCAGCGAGCCGCCAAGATCGTTATTGCATCGGACAAGATGCATAGCACCATTTCGTCCGTCTTTATGTTCTGAGTTCAAATTCTGCCAAGGTTGGCGTTGCTTTTCATCCTTTCGGAGATTGATAAAATAAGTACCAGTTGCGCATTGGGGTTAATGTAATCGACTTACCCCGCTCCCCGAAATTGCTGGTCTCGTGTCAAAATATGTGTGTGTCTATGTGTTTGTGTTTGTCTCTGTGTACGAGGAAGTGAGTGAAAATTCCTGGCTTTAAGGGTGTCGCAAAACGTCTAGTTGGAGACTCTACCTTCCGAGTTCTTTTAGAGGGCCTAAAAAGAACTTAAGGACCGCTGCAATAAGTGTGTTAATCTAAGAGGGGAATATGTTGAATAAAATCATAATTAACTGACCCTGCTGTATTTTCTTTTACCCAAAACCAGGAACCTTTTCAGCGTCCCGTCGTATGTGTACCTATGTGGTTGTGTGTGTCGGTGTGTGTACATACATATGTATGTGTGTATGTATAAGAGAGCAGTGCATGCCATCAAAGTGAAACTGAGGTAAAATATATGAAGCCCAGTATACCCATCATGACTCCCGTCTGATAAGGGTACATCAGGCACATGCATCACAACCATATGTGTGTCATATGATGATCTCATATCAAGATAAACAGCGCATGACCTTGCTCGTGGGGAGAGGCCCAGTTAGAATTCTCTTCAGGTCGAGTAACCCATCCTACACAAAACGTCCCAGATTAAGGGTTGCTTAAGGATGTTGAACAAGACACCTATGTTTCCAGAGGCGAACAATTCAAACCACAAAGAATTCCTCTCGACATATGGCTACAATACTCCCCCACTACTTCTGCTCGTGATCGGAGATGTACATATCGTCAGCCACTAAGGGACACGCTGAACTGGTTAAGGTCAAACAACTGACGAACAAATATGTGGTATTGAGCGGAATATTTGCTGTAGTATGTATGTATGAATGTATGTATGTATGTATGAATGTATGTATGTATGTATGAATGTATGTATGTATGTATGTGTAAAGAACGACAGATACATCGTGAATGTGGAAGACATTTAGAGAAGTGAACGCTTGTGTGTATGCGTGTGTGTGTTGTATGTTGTGTGTGAGTGAGTGAGTGAATGAGTGAGTGACTGAGTGAGTGAGTGAGTGAGTGAGTGAGTGAGTGCAAAGGAACAAGATAAATGAAGGGAGGGGGATTATTATAGATGATTAGACACGTAAACACAGCGTGAATGAAAGCGCAATTAGGTAACAAAGAGGAAGTTATTTCCCCTTACTCACTGACCTTACACCCGTATAGTGTTAATTATATTTACCCCCGTCCATCCATCTCTCTATTACCTAATTACTTTTACTTATTATGCCATTAGATTAGCGCTATGTATTCACTTAAAAGTCAATGTCACCAACTCTGTATTACTTCTATACAAACATCATGTTTGTATAACAATTTAATGTCTATGTAGTATAAAAGAAACGTGATGAATCACATTACAAAAGAAATATACGTATATTTGCAGTTATGTACACACACACAAACGCGTATGCATGCACATTCACGAACTTGTGTGTGTGTGTGTGTTGATAGCGTCATACTCATGTGATTGCAGTCAAGTGCGACAAAGTACGCAGTATGATAAAGCATCGCGAAGTTTCAAAGAGCCTTCCCGAAACATAAGCTCATAAGGCCCGTTTTCTGGATTCTGCTGCATATATATATATATACATATACATATATATTCATCAACACCACCCCCACCGGATGGGACGCCAGTGCGTCACAAAATTAATCATCTTTTTGCCAGCCAACTAAACTGGAGCAACGTAAAAATGAAACCTTTTGTCCAAGAACATAACGCATCGCCCGATCCAGGAATCGAAACCACAATTTTACGACCATGAGTGTAATACTCCCTAAACATTAAGGCACACGCCTCTACATCATGAAGCAGAGTTTTATCAACCATGTTTTACCCATGGTTCCCTTAGATTCCCATTTTTCTTGGACGAAATGTCTTCCCAGACATTTCATGGCTGGATCTTTCTAGATATTTCTTGGACGGATCTTTCTAGATAATTCTTGGACAGGTCTTCCTAGACATTTCTTGGACGGATCTTCCCAGATATTTGATGTTTAAAAAACTCATATTGTATTTTTAGAATTAAACATTTTGCAGAGTTCTATAAAAAAAAAACTGTTAAAATCTTTAGTGAATTCTGAGAAGTAAAACCAATTTATCGCAGATAAATTTTAACAACAAAATCTTATAAGGACCCCTTCCAAAGGCCATAGGCACCCCGGTTGAGCACGACTGTGGTATAATAGAGTGGGATAAACTTCGTTCAATGTAGTGACGCTCATTAAGTGTTTCTCATTCACGATTTGGTTTGCCCGAATAGCGAAGGACAGTTACAATATGGAGAAGGTAAAACGTACGCGGAGCGGGTGGAATGCAACGAATTATACAATAGTTAGAAATCGTTTTTGTTTTCTTTCTTATCTTTTTTTTTTTTCTTGTTTCAGTCATTTGACTGCGGCCATGCTGGGGTATTGCCTTGAAGAATGTTTTAGTCGAATGCATCGAGTTGATTTTAGGCCTGGTACTTATTCTGCCCTTACTTTTGCCGAGTTGCTAAGCTATAGGGGTGTAAGCACACTAACACCCGTTGTTAAGTGTTGGCTGGAGGGACGATAAACAAACACGAGACACAAACACACACACAAAGGCACACACACACAATCACGCACGCGCGCAAACACTGACGTATCTATCTAATATACATATATATATATATATATATATATATATATATATGCATATATATATATTTATCTATATATATATTTACATACATATATACATACATATATATATATATATATATATATATATATATATATATATATATATATATATATATTATGGCCTTCTTTCTGTTTCTGTCTACCAAATTCACTCACAAGATTTTGGTCGGTCCGAGACTATAGTAGACAACACTTGCACAAGCTTCTACGCAGTAGGACTGAAACTAGAATTACGTGTTTCAGAAGCATGCATCTCTTCACACAGCCATACTTGCGTCTATGGTCACCCTTATGCTTATGGTTGTCAATTAGATTTTCACAAATAGTATGCTGGACATGGTACATGAGTAGGACAAAGCAATTTTTAGGACATAGAAAGTAGCACAAACCAGTTTTTAGGACATGGTAAGTAGGACAATGTAATGTTTAGGACAAAACAAGTAGGACAAATACATATATATATATATATATTTATATATATATATATATATATATATATATATATATATATATATATATATATAATATACACATATATACATATGTATGTATTCAAATACATACACACACAGCCACATACACAAATATATATATATATATATATATATATATATATATATATATATATATATATATATATATATATATATATATATATATATATATATATAAATATATATATATATATAAACATTTGAGACAATGTGACGGCAAAAATCAGTCCTCCATACTCTACCAACATGCCAAGGGCCAACATGGAGGCAACCTGGGTCAACTTGATATCCGCATCTCATCCAAGCACCCAAAGGACTTAACACTCAGACAAATACACGAATACGTCCTCATATATGAAACTTCCCCAGATTAAATTGGAAATATGCATAGTAGATATCATACCCCCATACTGACAGTTTACACAGGTAGAGTAGAATAGTTAGTGGGCTGTTTTATAGATAGATTTGTGTATGTGTGTGTGAGGGGGTGTATGTATATATATGTATATGCACATGTATGCAAACATATGGATATGAAAGTCAACAGATCATCATACAGACGGATCGGTACATAGGTCATATGAACAGAGAAGCACACATACGCACACATACACAAATGACGACTGATCATATATACACACACATTTTACTTCACACAAGGACACATATGGAGACACACGTCCTCACATATAGAGATGCACATCCATACATACAAACACAGTACGTAATTACAAAATACACACACACACAAACACACACACTCAGACATGCACACACAAAGAGACAGAGGTACACACACACACACATGCAAATACACACACACACTCAGACATGCACACACAAAGAGACAGAGGTACACACACACACACATGCAAATACACACACACATACATAAAACACAAACACGGACACACAAACACATGAATATGCAGAATACATGCATACAAATGCACACACATACATACATATATATATATGCACACACACACATACATGCAAACATGCACATGCATACATACATACATACATACATGCATGCATGTATGTGTATGCACACACACACACACACACACACACACATACACACTCACCCACACACGCGCACAAAAAGAAAACAAAAATAACACTGTGAATAACGGACAGTCAAAACTATTGAAAAGGTTGCAAGACGCAACGAACATTTTAGAAAACTTTTTTTTAAATAAGTGGAAATTTTACTGGTGAGTGTGTTAAATTATAAGGCACCAAATGAGAATGACTCTCCCCAGACACAACAGAATATGCTTCAACACACGAACTCACATAAAGTATCTTGCAAACCAAATCCCAAAACGATATATATATATATGTATATATATATATATATATATATATATATATATATATATATATATATATATATATATATATATATACATATATATATATATATTATACAGAATGCGATAACAAATCCAAGACTGTGAGGAGTTTTCAGGAAATTTAACTACACACACACACACACACACACACACACACACACACACACATATATATATATATATATATATATATATATATATATATATACATAGTTGAAATTTACAGTAAACAAAAGATGAAGACAGGTGTATGAACAACATATATATACGCAGACATGCATGTATGTATGTATGTATGTATGTATGTATGTATAGCTTGTAGTGGTCGCCAGATTTGCAAGAAAGTGCAGTCTTTCATATATACTTGTCTTGAATACACAATACGTAAGAAGGTCTGTAATCTGTGAAATCGATCGATCTATCTATCTATTTAGCTACACACACACACACACACATATTATATTATATTTTATTGTGTTTAGGGAGATTCATTCTTTTAGTGCCTTAATACTTAATACACTCGCCGGTTCGATTCCCACTCATTTATTTATTCATAGGAAAATTAAATAAGTAAACGAATGGAAATCGAACCAGCGAATGTGTTAGATAATAAGGCACTAAAACAAAATGACTCTCCCCAGACACAATAAAATATGCTTCAACACACGATTTCACATAAAGAATCTTGCAAATGAAATACAAAGACGAAATATACATTGTATATATTATTTTATAGGCGCAGGTTGGCTGTGTGGCAAGAAGCTTGCTTACCAATCACATGGTCCCGGCTTCAGTCTTGTTAGTGATTTGGTAGTCGGAAACTGAAAGGAGCCCGTCGCATATATATATATATATATGTGTGTGTGTGTGTGTGTGTGTGTGTGTGTGTGTGTGTGTGTGTGTGTATACGTATATGCTTGTGTGTCAATGTTTGTCCCCCTTCATATCGCTTAACAACCGATGTTGGTGTGTTTACGTCCCCGTAGCCTAGTAGCTCGGCAAAAGAAGCCGATAGAATAAGTACTAGGCTTACACAGAATAAGTCCTGGGGTCGATTTGTTCGATTAAAGGCGGTGCTGCAGCTTGGCCGCAATCAAATGACTGAAACAAATGAAAGAATATGAAATATTTATTCCTGTTCTAAATTTAAGAGATGAGGAATTATTTACAATATTTACATTATTTATATTTGACGGATATTTGAACTCATCGTGTTTATTGTTAACTCAACGTTTCGGCTGATATACCCTCCAGCCTTCATCAGGTGTCTTGGGGAAATTTCGAACCTGGGTTCTCATTCCTAAGGTATTTTTCGATAATAATAATAATAATAATAATAATAATAATAATAATAATAATAATGATGATGATGATGATGATGATGATGATGATGATAATGATAATAATAATGATAATAATAATAATAATAATAATAATAATAATAATAATAATAGTAATAATAAAAATAATAATAATAATAATAATAATAATAATAATAATGATGATGATGATGATGATAACATCGAAAAATACCTTAGTAATGAGAACCCAGGCTCCAAATTTCCCCCAAGACACCTGATGAAGGCTGGAGGGAATATCAGCCGAAATGTTGTTAACAACAAAGATGAGGACAAATATCCGTCAAATGTAAATAATGTAAATAATATATTTATGTGTGTGTGTGTGTGTGTGTGTGTGTGTATATATATATATGTGTGTGTGTGTGTGTGTGTGTGTGTATGTACACGCTCAAGAAGAAGGGAAGCTTACTCAAGCATTGATTGTATAGATAAAAGCTCATGGACAAATCGTGTGCACACTCATTCACACACACACACACACACACACGCTCACTCACATTGACACACACACACACATATATACACACACACACACACACATACACGCACACACACACACATACTGACGACAACCGACAAGGCATCTCGGGCCAGCGTGTTAGCAGCATCCAACATGACTCAAACACACAGATACAGACGTACAACTAATTACACGTACATTCATACAAACACAAGCTCATACATATATACACACACGTCTATATACACCGTCTTTACGAACAATTACAGTTGCATACAGTCAGTTTCTCTCTCTCGCTTTCTCTCTCTCTCTCTCTCTCTCTCTCTCTCTCTCTCTCTCTCTCTCTCTCTCCCTCTCTCTCACCCCCTCTCTCTCTCCTTTCCATCTATTTATCTACTTATCTGTTAATCCGTCTTTCTCGCTCTGTCTCTCCTTCATTCCCTGTCTATATATATTTGTCTATCTATCTGTCATTCTCTTTCATTCCATCCTCTCCTCTTTCTCTCTCCCCCTTTCTCTCTCTCTCTCTCACTCTCTCTCTCCCTCTCTCTCCCTCCCCCCCTCTCTCTCTCCTTTCCATCTATTTATCTACTTATCTGTTAATCCGTCTTTCTCGCTCTGTCTCTCCTTCATTCCCTGTCTATATATATTTGTCTATCTATCTGTCATTCTCTTTCATTCCATCCTCTCCTCTTTCTCTCTCCCCCTTTCTCTCTCTCTCTCTCTCTCTCTCTCTCTCTCTCCCTCGCTATTTATCTATCTTTGTATTTATTTTTCTCACTCTGTCTTCCTCTCATTCCCTCACTCTATGCATCTGTTTTTCAATTTCTCATTCTCTCTCTCCTACTCTCTCTCTCTCTATCTCTCTCTCTCTCTTTATCTATCTATCTATCTATCTATCTATCTATCTATCTGTCTGTCTGTCTGTCTGTCTATCTTTCTCGCTCTTCGTCTCATTCTCTCTCTCTCTCATTATATATATATTTATCTACCTTTCTCACACTTTCTTCCTCTCATTCCTTCTCCCTATGCATCTATTTATCTCTCATTTTCTCTCCCTTTATATATATATCTATCGATTTATCACTCCATCTCGCTCTTTCTTCTTCTCCTTCCCCCTCTCTGTATATCTGTTTATTTACCTCTCATTCCCTTTCTCCCACTCTCTCTATATCTCTCTATATATCTATGTTTCGCTTTTATTCTTACATTAAACTGTGGCCATGCTAAGGCACCACCGTGTTGGCAGCAAACGGATCCCCTGACCATCGGAACGCATCCTTTCCCCAAGAAGCGGAAGAGAATGCATTCCAATTTGGTGATGGTAGGTCCGGGACAAGGCACGCCGGTCAGGCGATAGTAGATGACGGACGTGATGTACGTGTTCACCACTTCCACCCGACCTTTTAGGGACAGCTTTCTCTCGGCCAATTGCCGGGCGAGACTGACCACCCTACTCGTTATTTCGTTCCAGCTCTTCTCCGTTTGGAGGTCCGGACCAAACCAGACCCCGAGCGTCGGTCCAGCGTCCCACGACGGAGGTACTGTTGGACGGCAAGGGCTTGCTTCTCCAGGTGCCGAGCCGCAAGCCCACTGACTTTTCCCGGTTGGTTTTCACTCCTGTTACCACTTCGTAATCTTTCAGTGTCTCACCGACAAGCTCGATATGCTTGTGGCTAGACACTATGATTGTGACGTCGTCCGCGTATGCGGACAGATAGATATGAGAAAGGAATATATATATATATATATATATATATATATATATATATATATATATATATATATATATATACATATATATATGCGCGCGTCTGTGTGTGTATGTGTTTGTCCATGCACACACACACACACACACACACACACACACACACACACACACACACACACACACACACACATATATATATATATATATATATATATATATATATATATATAAAATATACAAGAATAAGGGCAGGGAATCGTCAATTAATAATAGAATTAACAATTAACAATTTTGCCAAGTAGTTCAGTATGAAAAAAACCTTTATCGGTAAAACTATTTGTCATCATAAATATACAGGGATTAGCAATTGAGTTGCTTCTCCAACATACTGAAAATTTGGAAATAGCAGTCAAAGAACTACTGATTCTAAACTACAAATTTTTCTCTAAATGGATGGCGATATTTATGGCACACATAGAACAAAAAACCGGAGGGAAAAGCGCAAACAAAACAAGTCTTTAGTTAATTGGATACGAATCGTTTCATGGTTAAGTGAATGAAAATTTCACTATTCCAATCTTCAGCCCAAATATTCTGATAAATTTGAAAGTGTCTCTAAAAAAAAAAAAAATATCGCCATCCATTTAGAGAAAAATTTGTAGTTTAGAATCAGTAGTTCTTTGACTGCTATTTCTAAATTTTCAGTATGTTGGAGAAGCAACTCAATTGCTAATCCCTGTATATTTATGATGATATATATATATATAATTTATTCCATTGATGCTGAAAGATCCTAGCTTTAAGGGTGTCGCGAAAAGCCTGGCTGGAGGCCCAAATTTCCGAGTTCTTTTACAGGACTTAGATAAACTGAAGGACCGCTGCAATAAGTGTGTGAACCTGAGAGACGAACATATTGAATAAAATCATAATTAACTGATCTTCCTTTATTTTGTTTGCGGACTTTAGTTCATTTGCTCCGTTGATACACAGGAATTAGACGGACTTAGGATGGATCCTGCAGTCATGTTTGAGATGAAATTATTGAAGACATGTTAATGAGCACCGTTTTGATTGTTTCTTACCTGCTGAAGGCTGTTAACTAGTTTTCGCTGTTACTTTTAGCTTCAGCTACAAATGTATAAAGAAAAGGATTCAGATCTGGGATTCGATCGTCACTCTGCCACATTGATAGTGATTATAGGTAGTAGTTGAGTAGATGGAATTTTCTTCGACGACAGTTCAATATATAATATTGTCAGTTCTCTCTTCAGGGGACATACTGATTGTTTTTAGATGCGGAATGCATTTGTCCAGTTTCGATCTTTCGATTAAAGTGAATATAGGTAATGGTAGTATCGGCTTTTAAATATGGTGTTTTATTTTCTCATTCTAGCACTGTTGTGAATAGACTCTATCTTCTAAGCGTGCCGATAGAGGGGTTTACAGTCGTTATAAGGTGCTTGTTTTTAATGAGGATATTTAGCTGTATGATTTTGGTTGCTCTGAGAGATCTGTGAATCAATGTTATCTTGACAAAGCTAGTTTACTTTAACGTTATTAGTGTTGAAGACACAACCCACACAAAATTCCTGACAAATGACATAACTAAATTACAATGGACAAAAACACCATTGAGATTACCCTTAACACCATAGTAAAGAAGGAACTAATCACCCACCTACAACTGGTAGATCGCAAACCTCCCGCTGTACACAAACCTTAATGATCGCGAAATAACTTACTCTCTTGTCTTAAATGCAGGATGACTAATCTGTCCCTCAGTAAGCTAATACTAGTCAGCAAGCTAATTCTATTATTATTCCTGAACGTTCTCTAATCATGTGAAACATCGTATGCAAAGCAATCCGAGAATACGAAAGTACAGGCTACGAATGCATTCCAGATCCTAGGCTATAATAGAAGGCACTTACCCAAGGTGCCATGCAGTGGGAATGAACCTGGCGCCATGTGGCTGGTAAGCAAGCTACTTACCACACAGCCACTCCTCCTTATGTATGTGTATATTACTGTAATCTGGATTTTTAAAATCCCATTGTAGTGTGCTTTCCAAACTCTTTACGGGATTAAGATAAGTGGCATTACGTTATATTATATATGTATGTACACACACACACACACATATGTAAATATGCATATGTATGTGTTAGGGTTAGGGTTAGAGTCCACATTACTGCAATATCGTCTTTTAGTAATCTGTACCGTTCAATCTTTTTATTATTATTGTTATTATTATTATTATTGTTCAGTAGTTTTATTTTTATAACGTGCTTTCACTTCACTACCGAGCGCGGCTCTGTGTGCCTTGGGTATGTGCTGTGGTTTGCTGTGATGTTCTTATGGTTACTGTATTGAAACTGTTTTGCGTAGGATGTGTGCAGTGCTCAGTAGTGCAATTTTCTGTATGTTATATATATTTGTAAGTCGTGGTGTTTTTTGTTATGTATTTGTCTGAATATGTTTTTATTATACCTAAGGCACCTACTATGATAGGAATTGTTTCTGTTTTTAGATTCCACATTCGAGTAACCTCTATTTCCAGGTCTTTGTATTTAGAAAGTTTTTCCATTTCTTTTAGGGAAACGTTGTCATCTGCTGGTATTGATACATCAATTAGAAAGCATTTTTTTCCTTCATGATCTTTGACAACTATATCTGGTCTATTGGCCTTAATTTCTCTATCTGTGTGTATTGGCATATCCCAGAGTATGGTTGCTTTCTCGTTTTCTGTGACCTTTTCTGGCGAGTGTTTATACCATCTTTTTTCTGTTGTTATTCCATACACTCACGCACACTTATTCTATCTGTCTCTTTTGCCGAACCGCTAAGTTACGGGGACGTAAACACATCAGAATCGGCTGTCAATCGATGTTGGGAGGATAAGCACAGACATGAATGTGTGTATGTGTGTGTGCCCATACATACTCGACAGTCTTCTTTCAGTTTCCGTCTAACAGATCCACTCAGAAGGCTTGGTTCGGTCTGCAACTATAGTAGAAGACACTTGCCCAAGTGGCACGCAGTGGGACTGAACCCGGAATCAAGTGGTTGGCAAAAAAGCTTCTTACGACACAGCCACGCTATATGCATGTATGTATGTATGTATGTATGTATGTATTATGCTCCAGCATGGTCGCAGTCATGACTGAAACAAGTAAACGAATAAAAGAATAACGTGTGTGTGTATGTATGCATGAGTGCGCACGTGTGTGTATGTGTGTGCGTGTGTGTATGATGGCGCGCGTGTATGTGTGTGTATGTGTGTGTATGTGTGTGTGTGTGTGTGTGTGTGTGTGTGTCTTTGTAACATTGTAAGTAGGGGCTTTTGACGTCATGCGCAGGAATAATACGAACTCTTTTCATAAAGAAACACACACACACACTCACGCACACGCACAAACACACACATATACACACACACACAAAACATACGTACACACACACACACCCAAGATGATAGAAGCACCTGTACACACGCGCACATACTCATACACACACACATACATACACACACATACACACGCGTGCGCAATACCGCAACAGTGCACACCCACATATGCTCGCGCGCGCGGCGTGAGTAAGCGTGTGTGAGATTTGGAGAATAAAGAGAAAAGAAGAGAGAAAGGAAGAGAGAAAGTAAGAATGCGCGTAACGAAAGGCAGACATTTCAACGTTAACAAGTGAACAGAAGCTTAGATCTGCATTCGCACACACGAACACACAACAAGTCTTATGCAAAACTTACAGATTCTGTATCGTGTGATTTTCTTCTATAAACACACTCAAACATCACTTCTGTCACGTTTAATATTCATGTCTTTTTATTAATAGGAATCTACTGACGTGACATTTGCCTTCATTTTTATTCTAGCTACCTATCCATAGGCCTGTCTGACATTTTGTCTGTCTATCTATCACTCTATCTATCTATCTATCTATCTATCTATCTATCTATCTATCTATCGATCGATGGATCTATCTATCTATTTACCTATCTATCTATCTGAGAGCATTAACGGGTGCCATCATCAACAACAGATGGTGGTATGCCCTCAAAAAGCAATCAAATCAGACTCTTTTATGTACAGTAAGGCCCTAGCGTTAGACCGAAATAGAATAGAGGGAGACCTAGTTAAGAAATTAGAAGAGGCACTTAGTACTGGCATCGCGTCCAACGTAGTGGCGGCGAGGTTGGCCCTCGACCAACACTTCAACGCCAAACACGAAGGATGCGTTGTCAGAGCTAGGATGCGTACTTTGAGGGACGAGGGAGTTTGAGCGGCCCGAGAGGCCCAAGTAGCGGAGGCGCAACGAGGCAACAGAGCAAACATTACGTCTCTGGCAGATGAAGAAGGACGCGAATTACTCGAGCCTGAAAGGATGTGCGAGGCCTTTCAACAGCACTTTGCCCGACTGTTCGGGACAACTGGTGGGTCAGAACGCAGAGTAGACTTTAGTGCCTACCTGCATGACCTGCCACGACTCTCAGCAAGGGAGGCGGAGTGTTGTGAAAGACCCATCACAGCCGCGGACGTACGGGATGCGATGGCAGGCTGCAAGGGAGACAAGTCTCCAGGCTTGGATGGTCTGCCCTACAAACTTTATTGTCATATGCCAGACTTGTTTGGTGGCGTCTTGGCAGCTGTCTACTGCAACTGGCAGCAAAACGAGAGCATCCCCGTCTTTGTAAAGCGAGGAGCAGTGGCACTACTAAAGAAAGATCCAAACAAGGGGAACGTCATAGATAATTTTCGGCCCATCACTCTGCTCAACGCATATTTGAAAATTTTGGCCAAAGTGTTAGCCGAGAGGTTGGCGCTTGTCATCGAGAAACTAGTCGACAGGGCG
>NC_142937.1:22999025-23004025 GCF_046866305.1 Octopus bimaculoides
TGGTGCTGTCTTTTGTTCTGTTACTGCTTGTATCATGTGTTGAGTGTATAATGCTTTGGTTTTCTAGCTTGCTGGTGGGAGTTTATTTTACTGGGTAAATGCTGTATGGAGTGTGACTTGTATCTGTGAGTCGTTTTGTTTAGGTTGTATTATTGGACGTCTTGCTTATGATGTAGGCTGTTCCTAGCAGGGCTATTTTTTGGATAGTGTGTAATGTTGAGGATCCAGAAGTGCGGTGAGCTGGCAGAATTGTAACCGGTCTGCATAAAATACTTAGCGACATTTCTTCCAGGTTTATGTTCTGATTTCAAATTGCGCCGAAGTCGACTTTACCTTTCATAATTTCGGGATCGATAAAATACATTTCAATTGAGCAGAGAAGTCGATGTAATTTTTTTTTTGCATCTCCTGTCAAATTTCAGGTCTTGTGCTGTAGAAGAAAGGATTAATTACACAAGCATATAAAAAATATAAATAATTCGTTTTTCAAAATACCCAAATATCAGTATAGATTTTTATGTTTATACATTTGTTTCCCTGTGTGTGTGTGTGAGAGAGAGAGAGAGAGAGAGAGAGAGAGAGAGAGAGAGAGAGAGAGAGAGAGAGAGAGAGAGAGGGAGAGAGACAAACAGACAGACAGACAGACAGAGACAGATGAACAGACAGACAGAGTGAGAAAGAGAGGTAGAGAGAGGGGGAGAAATTATGCAAATAACACAAACAAGCTTTGAGGCAAAATGGAAACAAACAAAACATAACTCGCGGAGTCGGACGAGTGGAATCACGTGCTCGAAAAGCGTAAAAGTATACAGCGCCAAAGCAACAAACAAAGAAATGCAAAATGAAACTTCATGATACATGTGTGTGTGTGTGTGTGTGTGTGTGTGTGTGTGTGTGTGTGTGTGTGTGTGTGTAAATATGAGGTGCATTATTTCAGAACGGCTGGTTTATAATTCTTTATTACCCCAGCATTGTTCGTTTTCCTTATTGTTTTAATCCACATTGTCCTGAGGTGGTAAGTTGGTTCTTCGAAAACATCAGTATCTCTTCAATGTGTTCAAAAAACATTACGTTGTAAAATCTATCTTATGCTTGTGACAAAACTCTACGTTCATTGAATGTGTACTGGCGATAATTAATACTTACTGCATCAAATTAGCTTATTAATCTTTCATGTACGCATTAATTTGATTCGTAAGGCGGTTACATAAATACATATACATATATATATATATATATATATATATATATATATATATATATATATATATATATATATATATATATATATATATATATATATATATAGATGTATATATACATAAATATATACATAAATACATACATACATGTAGATATAGATCTGTGTGTGTATATATATATATATATATATATATACAGAGTGTGAGAAAGAGAGAGATAGAGAGAGAGATAAATACATATATATATAGAAAAATACGTACTCATGCGTGCACATATATATAAACAAGCACAAGCTCAAACGAACACATGCACACACATATGCACACATACATGTATGAATCGGCAGAAAGACAGAAGAGGATGTCTGTCTGCTCGTATATTCATGATTTTAACATGCTTGTCACTGAGTTTGTACATATTCAGTGCATTCAACCAATTTTATGTCCAATAAATTGGATACTGTGTTACGAAATTAACAAATTCACGGTTCATATGAATGTCGGTTATATATACATGCATACACTCACACAGACACACGAACACACATCCATACAAACATACATGCGCACATACATGTATAATATATGCGTTAAACGATGATGATGATGATGATGATATACACGAATAAGCACATAAATGCAAAACAAGGTGGGAAAATATAGTACTTGAATACCGAAGGTAGAGTAATATGCTTTTTCTTATTAAAGCTGCAAAAACCATCACAAAGAAACGTTCCCGATCGTCGGAGAGCAGTGCCTGATGAGCAGGGACGTGAAACAGTGAGTCACAGTCTTTTTGTGACGTTTTTGCAGCTCTAAGAAACAATCAGTACGCGCGCGCGCACACACACACATATTATCGGCTGCACATACGCGACGTATAAATCCTGTGTGTTTGCCGTTAGGCTTCGACCGGCGTGTTCGAGATTACTCCCTCAATCTGTTTAAATCGAAAAAGATCAATAAAAGATCGGTTTCTGACAATTTATAGCGGTTTCATATATGCCGGCACGCTTCTGGAATAGTGATAAAGCAAGTCCATAGTACTGATATTAGATATTAGGATAACGTATTAGGTCGTCATGCTAGGTGAAATCCAAAGCTGAAAGATAAGGAAGGTGTGCAATTAGCCTTACAGCTGTTTCCATAAAGAATATTTCTCTTCTTCAGTTGTCCCTGTTCCATTTACTCCGCGTTTCGAAGGCACACATATATGTATATATATATATATATATATATATATATATATATATATATATATATATATATATATATATATATATATATATATATATATAAATATATATATATATATATACATATATATATATACATGCACACACACACACACATATATATATATATATATATATATATATATATATATATATATATATATATATATATATATATATATATATACATACATATATCAATTATATTGGATAGATACTATCCCTTAGTGGGTTGAATCCTCAACCCTTAACTCTCTTGCATTATACATACATATATATATTCATATGTATGTATGTATATATACGCACATATATATATATATATATATATATATATATATATATATATATTGAATAATTTCACTAAATATATATATATATATACATATATATATATATATATATATATGACTGACTTGGAAATAGATGCGTTTCGTTCGATCATATAATAATATAAATAATATGCATATATACATACATTCATGTAAACACCCGCATATATATGTATATATATACATGCATATCTGGGTACAGGACGTCATAAAAACGTGAACAAAATGAGAAACGGGAACATGAAAAACAAAAACATGGAAAACGAACTCTCGTTTCGAACAGCGAAAGAATTGTTTCATGTTCTCGTTTCTCATTTTGTTCACGTTTTTTGACGTCCTGTACCCATATATGCATGTATATATACATATATATGCGGGTGTGTACTTGTATGTATGTATGTATGTATGTATGTATATATGTATATATGTATATATATATATATATATATATATATATATATATATATATATATATATATATATATATATATATATATATATGTATATATATTACATAAGAACGAGATACTGCAGCAGCCTCGGTTTCATAGGACCTCAGCTCTTCAATGCCCTGCCAAAACATTTGAGAGACCTGCAAGACATGGATGTGGAGATCTTCAAGACAAAACTCGACGCTTTCCTCTCCACGATACCAGACGAACCAATAGCTCGAAATGAGACACAGTTTAGGGCAGCGATGTCAAATTCTCTTATACACCAGATGTGCCATCAGAACTCTTGATTGGACTGTATCAGGTGGAGGAGAAGAGCCATGCAAGGAACGTGAAGAGAGCAAAGCATAAAGACGGAAAATCACGGTGGTGCTCCAGCATGACCACAGCCACTTGGCTGAAACCCATAAATAAATGAATAAATATATATATATATATATATATATATATATATATATATATATATATATATATACAATACAAAGAATATATATACATGTATACACACATATATGTACATACTTACATCTACATGTGTATATACATGCATATCAGGGTACAGGACGTTAGAACAATAAACTACAGACAACGGAACGAACACATAGGAAAACGGAAAGCCCCTTGGAATATCCCTTCATCAGCTGTCTCTATTCTATCTAGACGTTTCGAAGACCAGACAAGACGTACTCTAGAATAGTCTCTTCCTGAGTAGTGGATCAACCAACTACACAGAGGATTCCAAGGTGGCAAACACAAACCAAGACAGGAAAAAATGGACAGTGAAAACAACATTCATATATATGCATGCACACACACACATATATGGATATGTGGATGTATGTATGTGGGTGTGTGTATGTATGTATATATAAAACACTTGAGTTATTTCTCTTTTATATGTACACATATATATATGTGTATATATATATATGTATATATGTATATATGTATATATGTATATGTATGTGTATTTGTATGTATGTATGTATGCGCATACGTGTATTTGCGTATGTATCCATGTATGTATATGAATATACAAATCTGTTTATTTGATTAGGTAATAGGTGTAGATGTATAGCTATGTGTATGTGCATGAATATATTTCTATTTATACAGGTGTGTATATGTAGATGGATACATGTGTGTATATGGGGACACGCACACACGTGTATATTTGTATATGCGTAGGTACGTATGTGCATATGTATAAATGTGGACGTATGAGTGTGTGTATATATATAGGTGTGTATGTATATGCATATATGTGTGTGTGTGTGTATATATATGTGTATATATATGTATACATATGTATATACGGGTGCACATGTGTATGTATGTGTATATGCGCATATATGCATGTATATGTATGTGTGTGTGTGTGTGTGTATCAGTATGCATGTATATGTGTGTGTTTGTGTATGTGTATTTATGTATGCATGTACGCTCTTACACATTGATTGGTATGTGTTGTCCAACCCACTATCTGGCAGCGTCCAATTCTCTAACGGTTTTTTTCAAATGAATCAAGTCATAACCTTATCCATCTATTGTTTTCATAATCGGTCATAATGTCTTACGTTTAAGATGATTCCCATGCTTTCCCTGATGAGAAGGTTACAATTTTAATATCAAAGATCCCTATGGATCACACAGGTTGTAATCCTTTGAAACATATGTAGGAATAAAGTATGCAATTATAACATGCGTTTTCTCCAATCCTTAAATTCTTAAATATACTCAAATACCCAAAATTTCAAGGAGTTCCTGCCTTAAAAACAG
>NC_142937.1:23019025-23021525 GCF_046866305.1 Octopus bimaculoides
GACTGCATTTTATGTGTATAACATTACCGTTGTGTAAGAACATAATACGTTCTCTTACGCTCCGAGAGAAATACATGTTATCTTATCAATTATTAAATATTACGGTATAGCTGGCTATAATTGTTATGGATTACGGATAATATAACGTTAATTCATTAATTACATCCCCTTTTTATGTTTCTCAGTGGCAATCACGCCATTATTATCTACGATTTATCTAGCGAAATACTTGTACAATGATCACTTCTCATATAGAATTTGGCATCCGTCATTTTATGTCGTCAGACGTAGAAATGTGTTGTGACATCACTTTATGAGTTGTGACATCAGTTGTAACATTAGAAATGAGTTGTGACATCACTGGTGCCAAGCTGTAACGTGCTTCGCCTTTCTCTGGGTTAACATCGATGGCATGGAGAGGGGAATCTGGTATGCATGAGTGACTGCTGGTCTTCCATAGACAACATTACTGGACTTGTACCTCGGTGGGTAACTCTCTAGATACGATCCCTTGGCCAATCATAGCCGAAGGGGAACTCTACCCATTACACTTTACATTTAAAATAAAAAACAATTTTAAATTTATAGAGTACAAATTTATTATTGTTAACAATGTTATTGAGAGTGACTTCCACGTTTCGGCCAGTAATATATGTAGGTGTGTGTGTGTATGTATATTTAGATGTGTCTGTGTATGTCACTATGTATATATGAAAGTATAGTAAGCATGTTCGACTTGAACCAGTCTGATGACGGTGAGTTAACCGAAACTTCGAAATCACTGCCAAAGTTTTACTTCTAAAAGCTAATACATACTGACGTATAAACACAGAGAAATTTATATATTCTATATATATACATATATATAATTATATAATATACACATATATATGTAAATATACACACACATACATATATATGTGTGTGTGTGTGTGTGTGTGTGTGTGTGTGTGTGTGTGTGTGTGTGTGTGTGTGTGTGCGCGCGTCTGTGTTTTTCCACCCCTACCCCAAACATCTCTTTACAACCGATGCTGATGTGTCATACGTCCCCGTAATCTAACGGTTAGGCAAAGAAGACCGATAGTAAAAGAATATATATATATACGCATATATATATATATATATATATATATATATATATATATATATATATATATATATATATATATATATATATATATATATATATGTGTGTGTGTGTGTGTGTGTGTGTGCATACATACATATACACATATGCATATCTATATATGTTTGCATATATACATATATATATGTACGTATATATACAAATATATACACGCACATATATACAGACAGGCACATATATATACATACACACACACATATACATATATATATGCTCAGGCGTGCCTGTGTGTTAAGAAGATTATTTCGCAACCACATGGTTGTATATGTAAGTATATATATATATATATACATATATAAAATAAATGAATGCGCCCTTTTAAAGCCTAGCCAGACTCATGAGCCCGGTTTCCTGGTTTCAATGGTGTAGGTGTTTCCAAGCTGGACGGGACGCCGGTCCATCGTAGCGTTACTCATTTTTGCCAGCTGAGTGAACTGCAGCAACGAGAAATGAAGTGTTTTACTGATGAACACCACGCGTCGCCCGGTCCAAGAAACGAAACCACAATCTTACGATCATGGTGCTAACACCCTAACCACTAAGCCACGCACCTCCACACACACACACACACACACACACACACACACACATATATATACATATATATATATATATATATATATATATATATAAATATATATATATATATATATATATATGTATATGACGGCGCGTGGCTTAGTAGTTAGGACATTCGACTCGCGATTGTAAGGTTGTGAGTTCAATTCCCGGCGACGCGTTGTCTCCTTAAGCAAGACAATTTATTTCCCGTTGCTCTAGTTCATTCAGCTGGCAAAAATGAGTAGTCCTTGTATTTCAAAGAGCCGGCCTTGTCACGTTATGTGTCACGCTGAATCTCGCTGAGGACTACGTTAGGAGTTCACGTGTCTGTGAATTGCTCAGCCACATGCACGTTAATTTCACGGAAAGGCTGCTCAGCATCAGCTGGGACCCTCGTCATTTGTAACCAGACGGAGTACTCCTAACAGATACATGAGTCTCACTGCGTAGCACCTTGGGAATGTGTTTTCTATAGTCTCGGGCTGACCAAAGCCCTACGAATAGATTTGGTAGGCGGAAACTGAAAGAAGCCCGTCTTATATATATATAAGAGTGACAACAAAATATCGGACAACACGTCAGAGGTTCTTATCCTCTCTGACTTTGTGAAACAGTCTGATCTAGGGTTAAAATGACGGGTTCCACGATATATAGCCACACACACACACACACACACACAGATATATCCGTGTGTGTGTGTGTATGTGTGTGTCTGTGTGAGTGTGTGTGCGTGTGTGTGTGTGTGTGTGTGTGTGTCTTGTGCGTTTGTTCCTCCACCGTCATTTGACAACC
>NC_142937.1:23026525-23039025 GCF_046866305.1 Octopus bimaculoides
CCCCCCCGAACCTAGTCGACTGGCAACCAATATTTTTAGACCCAGTCTGCCACTGTATATATATATATATATATATATATATATATATATATATATAAAGAGAGAGAGAGAGAGGGATGCAATTACGCAGATAAACAAATTAGATACATTAAATATATTTAATATAATACTTGATTAATTCAATAATAGGATAAAATCTTTTAAAAGAATTTTATCAAGAAGCTAGCGTGAAAAAACTCATAAGGGGAAAAAAAACCATCATTTTTTATTCCCAAGAATATATTTGTTTATGTATATTTATATTAGGGCATTACTACAGAATAATGCCACGTAGTAATGCCCTTATATAATATAATACTTGGGTAGGAGAATCGCTGGATTATATATATATATATATATATATATATATATATATATATATATATATATATATATATATATAAGGTAAAAAATATTTTAGTGGGGAAACAAACATACGTGGTGGATATAAAAAGAGAAAGAGATGAAAAACATAGATTTGTTTTACTGCATCTAAGAGTATATTAGAGCCATGATAATAAAGATATACAATTTTGTATAAAATAAGGTTTTGTTCTTTCAACATAATTAAAGAAAGGACCGGTTTCGCATTGCTCATCAAACAGATTTGAAAGCGATAAATTGCTAGAGCGAAACCAGTCCTTACTTTAATTGTCTTGAAAGAACAAAACCTTATTTCGTACAAGATTGTATATCTTTATTATCATGGCCCCTAATATACTCTTAAATGCTGTAAAACAAATCTGTGCTCTTTCATCTTTTCTCTTTCTCTATCTATCCATATATACATACATATCATCGTTTAACATCCATCTTCCATGCATGCTATATATTTATATATATATATATATGGTTAGAAATCATTCGAAATATATAAAACAGTGACAGGTGAGGAAACAACAATCAAAATGTATTAGTTTAACGCTCAATAAAAATGGAAGAGCCTTTGACGTTTCGAGTTTACGCTCTTCTACGGTAAGAAATGAGGAGAGAAAACAGATGAAGAGAAGTAAAAAGGTGGTGGGGAGAAAGAACTGTGAGAAAAAAAAGACACGTGTGTTTATACAGAAATGTTTGTTTTCGTGTTCAGTTATAATAAAAACAATTTTACATGAATCTGAAGGATAACTTTGTACTTTTGTAGAATACGAATTTATTATTCTTTTACAAGAATAGTATAGACGATGAATTCGAAGCTTCGGCTAGCTAAGCTATCATCGGACTCTCTGACCATGGCCTTTCTAGCCGAAACTTCGAAGTCAAAGTCAATACTATTCTTGTTAAAGATATATGTATGTATGTGTGTGTATGTGTGTGCTTCAAGTTTCAAGCGTGACGCTAATCTTCGGCCTTACGAGTTTATACACACATACACATACATGAATATATGTGTATGTATACGTATGTGTATATATTTATATATATGTGTGTGTGTGTGTTTGTATGTATGTATGTATATATATGTGAGTGTGTGTGTTTGATTATACATACATATTACATATATATGCGTATGTATGTATGTATGTATGTATATGTATATATATATGTATTTATATATTACATATATGTGAGTGCATGTATTATGCATACATGTACACTTGCAAAGCATTCAGCTAGATACTCAAATACAAATGCATCGATATGTGTGTGTGTGTGTGCGTACGCGTGAGTGTGTTAGAATTTGTGCGACTGTGTGCATGTTTACGTGTGCGTGTGTGTGTGTGTGTGTGCATGAGTGCGTGTGCTCATGTGTCTGCTGCAAGGTATGCGAGTATGCATTTATATGTCTTCTTTGACGCCATGTTTGTCTTTGCTATACGAATTTATCGAATAAGGAAGGTGACTGACTTTATTACTAATTAGGTGTAAATTACTATTTAAAAAGAAATGGGATGACGTAAAAAAGTTTAAGTTGGTACCGACGTATGTGAGAACATAAAGAGATTAATTCTGCCTACCTATTCAATCAATTCGTTTGATCTTTGAAGATCGATATGCTTCCAGTGTGAAAAGGTTACAGAAAATATTTGATTGCATATAAATTGGTGCTTTATCTAAGAATCGCCATTTAATGATATGAGTTATACCGCTGATTTAAAATAAAAACACATATATGTGCTACTAGTTTGTGTCTAATCGTTGTAATGATCTAAATGTATAATTACGTTGATAGAATCTGTTCTTAAATTGATTTGAACTTATAAAAGCAATTCCGCTTTGGTTAATAGTAGAAAGTGACATTGTATGCATTTAGAACTGCTTTTTCCAAGCGGTTTCTATCGGCTGGTCGTACACTTTGAGAATGACAATTGTTTTTTTGTTTTTTTTTTCATTTTCAATTGGTTGCGTTCTTATGATTCAATTTATTTATTCTATTTATTCTTTTCTTATTATAAATTGTTGGTTTTATTAATGAAGACGTTTTTATCGAGGCATTTCACTATTACAGTGAAGCTCACAGCAGAAGTAGCTATATTTTAAAAGTAAAAATATAATGCGAATACAGTATTAATACACGTTAAAAGTAAAAGACGCGCGCAAAGTAGTATGATCTGTTATTTAATTTCCAAATTCTAATCCCGATAACTAAATATTCCTTTAAACAATTACAAAAGCATTTTCCCCTAATATGATATATATAAACACAGACACACACACACACATCCCCGTAAGGGATTGTTAAAAAGTAATCCGGATGCCAACTGGGTTTAAACCAAATATATAGACTTCTTTTATTGACTTTTTATATATACATATATATATATATTTCTTTTACTTTCTTTCTTTTATATGTTTCAGTCGTATGACTGCGGCCATGTTGGAGCACCGCCTTAAAGGGTTTTTTTAGTCGAAGAAATTGACCCCAGGATTTTGTAAGCTTGGTACTTATTCTAAAGGGGCCTTTTGCCGAACCGCTAAGTTACGGGAACGTAAACACATCAACATCGGTTGTCAAGCGATGGTTGTTGAAGACGAACACAGACGAGCTTCTTTCAGTTTCCGTCTACCAAATCCACTCACAAGGCTTTGGTCGGTTTGAGGCTAAAGTAGAAGACACTTGGCCAAGGTGCCACGCAGTGAGACTGAACCTCGAACCACGTGGTTTGGAAGCAAGCTTCTTACCACACAACCACGCCTGCCTAATATATATATATATATATATATATATATATATATATATATATATATATATATATATATATATATATATATATGTATGTGTGTATATGTGTGTGTGTGTGTGTGTGTGTGTGTGTGTGTGTGTGTGTGTGTGTGTGTGTGTGTGTGTGTGTGTGTGTGTGTGTGTGTGCATGCATAATTGAGAACTAAAGTAATATGCATTAAAATTAACATATACGATTTTACGCAAGCTTCGTAGTTACAATTAATCTAAATTCGTTAGCAATGCCAACTAGACAAATATTTGAAACTCTAATTGTGCCAACACCACAACTGTCCATTTCCAGGAAACTCCTAGACAAAAATTCTTTTCTATTTTGCAATAATAAACACCAAATTAAATCCATTTCACAGCCAACGCTTTCGAAAAAAGCTTTTGATCAGCACACAAATACGTTTCGAAAGACGAGATGAAAAAAAAAAAAAAATCTTCTACCTCGCTATCGAGTTACAATTGGTCATTAAAGTCTACTAACGATTCTTTTTAGATATAAGAGTAAAATTCACTATTTGGAAATTCGCACAATAACAAAACGCACAATGACAAACCGCGTTCGCTATGTATCTAAGAATCACATGAAATCTTCTCTCATTCACAATGAGTCTCATCATGCAAACATAAGGCCTTCAGAACACGAAAATGATTTAAGGCGGGTTGGTTTCTTTTTTTTTTTTTTTTCTTTTCACCCATTCAAATTCTTATAAATTTAAGTAGCACTATTTTATACATCTAGCATCCTCGCTTTCCCTATCTATAGAACTTATACTTTTGCCTTAACTAATTGTATTACTTTAAATGATTCAACTTCGATGTAAATAATCGCTCCTTAACCCTAATATAATCGTAATTAAGTGCAGGCATGGTTTTGTGGTTAAGAACCTCACTGTGATTTCGGGTTCAGTCCCAATGCGTGGCACCTTAGACAAAGGGCTTCTACTATAGCTCTGGGTCGACCAATTCAGACTGAGTGAAATTGGTAGATGGAAACTACGTGGAATCCCAACTTACGTGTGTGTGTGTGTGTGTGTGTGTGTGTTTTCGCGTGTGTGCTTGTGTCTGTGTGTCTCCTGCCCCATACTGCATGGCAACCAGTGTTGTTTTGTTTACGTTGCCACAACTAAGCAGTTCGCTAAAAGAAAACGAACAGAATACTCTTTTACTTTTATACTTGTTTCAGTCATTTGACTGTGGCCATGCCGGAGCACTGCCTATAGTCGACCAAATCAACCCCAGGACTTATTCGTTGAAAGCCTAGTACTTATTCTATCGGTCTCTTTTACCGAACCGCTAAGTTACGGGGACGTAAACACACCAGCATCGGTTGTCAAGCGATGTTGTGGGGATAAACACTGACACACAAATATATACACGCACACATACATACATATATATATATATACATATATATATACATATATACGAAGGGCTTCTTTCAGTTTCCGTCTATCAAATCTACTCACAAGGTCGGCCCGAGGCTATAGTAGAAGACACTTGCCCAAGGTGCCACGCAGTGGGACTGAACCCGGAACCATGTGGTTGGTAAGCAAGCTATTTACCACACAGCCACTCCTTAACAATCTTTAAATGTAAGTCCTGGGATCGATTTAGTCGACGAAGACCCTTCAAGCAGTGTAAAATGCAAACGTTGTTTGCATTGTGAAAATTCTATATTTTCTGTTGTAAATTCGATTGTCTCGCTGTCTCTCATGTTTTAAGTTTATTAACTGTAAATGAGAAAGCTGTATTATGTCATCTCTACTATGTTGATTACGTCACGCTACTTCTGTTGCTTCTATTAACTTGTCCGGAAAGTTCTGAGCGTTTTAAAGCTAAATATTTTAAAATTTCATTGAACATTCCTGAAACGTAACACAGTCAAATTTTGGCGTTGATTGAAGCGATAGTGGATCTCTTCTTTGTTGCTGACTAAAAATAGATTTTCTTTCATTCCAGTTACCCTTTGCTGACATTTGAAATTCATAACCAAAAATTTCATATTCGTGTTGTAATGCTTTTCTTTTCTTTTTTTTTTTTTTTTAAATGAGAAAATGCTGCAAAGACTTGCAAAAATAGTTGTGAAGTTTAAGGTGATGATGGTGTAGATGAATCAACTGTTCGAAGGCGGTTTGCAAAATTTAAAGCTGTAGAACTTAGCTTGGAAGATGACAGTCGCAGTGCAAGACATTCAAAATTGGATGAAGTTGCTTTGAAGGCAAAAATCGAAGAAAACTCAAATACCATAACTAGACAACATGCAGAGGATTAGAAAGTTTCTAAAGGTACTGCTCATGAACACCTAGTGAAGCTAGGATACATTTCTCGCTATAATGTATGACTCCCTCACAAACTTTCAGAAAAGAATTGCTTGGACCGGCATTCCGTTTGTGATATCCTTTTGAAATGGAATGAAAGCATGCCGTTTTTGAAACAACTTCTGACTGGAGATGGAAAATGGATTGTGTACGAAAACGTAGTGTGAAAAAGATCCTGGTGTTTGCGTAAGGATCTCCCAAAACAGCAACCAAAGACGAATATCCATGCCAAAAAAGCTATGCTTTGTGGTTTGGTGGGATCATAAAGGCATTATTTATAATGAGCTTCTCCCACAAAACCAGACAATTAATTCTTATGTATGCTGTCGTCAGCTGACTAATTTGAACCAAAAAAAGATCAAAGAACTAAGGCCGGAGATTGTCAACAGGAAAAGGGTAGTGTTCCAATGAGACAATGCCCGACTACATGTGTTTTTGGCTACCCGAACAATGTTACATGAACTTGGCTTCGATCTTCTAACCCATCCACCATATTCTCCTGATATTGCACCATCCAACTACCGCTTGCTTTTATCTCTACAAAACTCATTGCAAGGAAAAACATTTAACGATTTACATGGAGTCAAAATGCATCTAGATAATGTTTTCTTCAAAACCAGTCAAATATTATGTTGGTTGAATATTTAAATTACCTGCTAGATTGGCAAAAGTCATTGATAATAATGGAAATGATCTCACTGAATAAAATTTATTGAAAGGTCAATTATCTATATCCCTTTTTGCATATCAAAAAACGCTCAGAATTTTTCGAGCAACCTAATAGTAGAGATCGTCTGTTTGATCGTTAGTTTTGAATTCCACCATCTGCGTCTGGCTGTGAAGTTAAGAACCTCGCTTTCAACCTCGTAATTTCGGGTTCAGTCCTACTGCATGCCAATTTGGGCACGTGTTTTCTACTCTAGCTCCCGGCCATCCAATGCTTTGTCAGGGGATTCGGTAGACGGAATCTGTATGGAAGCCAGTTGTATACATAAGTGTGTGTGTGTGTGTGTGTGTGCGCGCGCGTGTATATGTGTATGTGTGCGTGAGTGTGTGTGTGTATGTATGTGTGTGAATGTCTTTCCGTCTGTATTTGTCACCAACACTCCCACGACCTTTAGACGACAAATGTTGGATTATTTACGTCACCGTTACTTTGTGGCTAGGAAAAAAAGATAGACAAAATAAGTACCAGGCTTCAGACATAAGTACCGCAGTCGATTTGTTCAACAAAAAAGTACTGGAGTGTGGTACCCCAGCATGGCCGCAGTCCAATGATGAAATAAGTAAAAACATAAAAAAGATAGAAATATGGTGATACATTTATTCGTTTAGATATCATACTTAATCAACCAAAGTTGATGTGTTATTTGAAATGTAGAGCATCCTTGATGAATTTAACTGCTGTGACGGCACATGACTTAGCAGTAAGGAGGATCGTGGTTTCTATTTCCAGTCCAGGCGGTGCACTTTTTACTTTTATTTATTTTTTTGGAGTAGAACACTACGCAGCAATAGCTAGAAGGTTAAACCTGCGACGGGCCTTCGTCCCGTAAAAGAGTGGGGTTGTAGTCTCAGCCATTTATGCACAATAGAAACCAAGTTAAGTAATGGCTTTATGGGGCCTACAGAACATGACAGACTTGTGTCTAGATCTAATTTGTTTAACTAAACAAATAGCTACCTTCATAGCATTTCAGTTTTGGATGTAAAATATTAATGTCTTTAAACGTTCTTAAGATTGTTTAAATACATTAATTTCTTCTTTATGTTTGTTACAAATTTTATCATCTTTTCCGCTGTATATCTATTGCATTTTGTGTTGTAGGAAAAAAAGTCAGTTATGTTTTTAAAGCATTTATCCCCACCTTCATATAAATTTTTCATATAAATTTTTCAATAAATTTCTCTTTTTATATTATATATATTTAATAAATATTTCTATCAATAGAAACATAATCTCATAAACAATCACTTGTTAAATTATTTATTTTCACTCAAATTAAATATTATATCATGGAGAATAACGTAATTGTCACAATATAATTCTTTCGCTTTTCTTATTAATATACTTTTTAAAAAAGGAAAAAAAAACTTTATTTTTCATAAAATTAATTTTTACCATTAAGAAATAATTTTTCCATTATAATATTTTCCATCGGCATTTAGATTATCCAATTTAGCATTAATTGCATTATACGCCCTATTTTTTCCTTGTATATACACAGTGGCTAATAAACACAACCTTCTTGAACATCGTCTATAATATGCTCTTGTGGTCTTGTCTGTTTTGTCTGTGTGTTACAAACGGAAAAATAAATACATAGAGAGAGAAGGGGAGACAAGGAGAGAAACGGAAATGGTGGAATCAGTGAAAAAATAGAAAGAGAAAATATGAGAGAGAGACACAGAGAGAAAGAGAGACAGACAGAGAGATATGAAGCTAGAGAGCAGTTCCATATTATTCTGGATTTGTGTTCAAACGGCAGGCACAATGGAAACGGTTAACATACTAAAACAACGCCGTGAAGATATATAACTTCATGCATTAAAACATATATCGATAAATAGTTAGCAAAAGTGAAATGTCTCTAGTTAGTACAAATTCGTTTACGTGCTCTAGACCAAAGGTTGTGGCCATGTTGGGGCACCACCATTGTTTATATTTTTGCATTTCTTTTGTTATTAGGTTTAAATGCTTATCTGTATTATGAGAGCAGACAAAGAGATACATCGGCAGAGGGGCAAGTTGATATGATAGATAGATAGATAAACAGACAGACAGACAGACAGACAGACAGACAGACAATTAACTGAGTCTAGATCTATATCAATAATTATGCAGAGAGAGAAGTATATTAGTAGATTTACAAATAGACAGATAGCTGAACTGAAATGAAATGTTATATTAAAAATCCAATTTTGATTAAATGGTAGGATTTCAGAGGATTTTTTTTTTAATTCTTGCTTGCATTTAATACATTAACATAATATATTCAAATATACTGATTTACACCGTTGAACTTCAACAGGTCTCGTTAGTTGCAAATTAGTGGCTCTTACCCTTTCCCGCTACTATAGCACTCAGCGAAACCATATCAAAGAATGTACATAGAGATACAAGGAAAAGACAGCGTAAAAGTTCCATGCAGTCGACATTATATAGTATAGAAACATGGGAATTTACATCAACATAATCTGATAAATAGAAGGTTTGAAAATATGGACATGAAGTGAATCTAACGGATTTTCTGTGTGTTTTTGAAATGGTTTATAAGCACCTTCCACACTGCAATTGGTTTTGTTTCAGCACACGATCTCAGATCAAGTCACTTGTTATGCAAGTACATCTCTCTCTCTCTCTCTCTCTATATATATATATATATGTGTGTGTGTGTGTGTGTGTGTGTGTGTGTGTGTGTGTGTGTGTGTGTGTGTGTGTGTGTAAAGGGTAAAAAGACCCCTTCTAGTCGTGAATGATCATGGGATTGCACCTAGAAAGTTACCCACAGAGGCACAAGTCCAGGCTAGTTTGTTTATAGAAGACCAGCAGTCGCACATGCATACCAGCCTCCCCTCTACACGCCACCGATGTTACGCAAAGGAAAGGCAAAGGGGCCAATACAGCTTGTCAGTAGTTATGTCACCACTCATTTCTACAGCTGAGTGAACTGGAGCAAAGTGAAATAAAGTGTCTTGCTCAAGAACACAACAGACAGTCCGGTCCCCGGGAATCAAACTCACTAGCTCATGATGGCGAGCCCGATACTCTAACTACTGAGCCATGTACCTTCACATGTATATATCATCATCATCATTATCATCATCATCGTTTAACGTCCGTTGTCCATGCTGGCATGGGTTGGACGGTTTGACCGGGCTGGCACGCTGGAAGGCTGCACCAGACTCCCGTCTGATTTGTCATAGGTTTATATGGCTGCATGCCCTTCCTAACACCAATCACTCCGAGAATGTAATGGATGCTTTTACGTGCCACCGGGGTGACTTAATGTTCCTCTGGTACGGGTGCCAATTTGCGTGACACGGTGTCTGCCACGACTGCGATTTTGTTCGGCTTGATAGGTCTTCTCAAGTACGAGATAATGCCAAAAGCTTTGGTCATTACCTCCCTGAGGTTCAACACTCGAAAGACCTCAGCCACTTCGCCTCCATGAGGCCCAACGCTAGAAATGTGTTCTTTGTGTGCCACCAGAACGGGTGCACTTGATTTGATAGGTCCTTTCAAGCACAGCACATCGCCTAAGTTCTCGGTCACTAGACATGCTCAAAGTCCGAAAATTATGCTTCACCACCTCGTCCCATTTCTCTTCGCTCTACAGGTTCCCTCCACAGTAAGAGATCGGCACTTTACGCAGCTTTTCTTGTCCATACGCATCACATAACTATACCAGCACAGTCGTCTATTTTGCATACCACATCTGATGCCTCTTATGCTTAACTTTTCTCTTAAGACGCTTACACTCTATTGAACATGGACACTGAAATTGCACATCCAGCGAAACATACTGGCTTCATTTCTTTCAAGCATGTCCTCGGCTGTCACAGCCCACGCTTTACTACTATGAAGCATAGCTGTTTCCACACAGGCATCACACAATCTGCCTTTCACTCTGAGAGCGAGGCCCTTTGTTGCTAGCAGGAGTAAGAGCTCTCTGAACTTTGCCCACCCTAATTTTATTCTCACAGCAATGCTCTCGGAGCATCCACCTCCACTACTACCGTGGTCACCTAGATAACGGAAGCTATCCGCTACCTCTAGCTTGTCGCCCTGGCAGTTGATGAAGTCTATTTTCTGCCTATTTTCAGCGTTAACTATACCTGTAATCTTCCACATATTCTTTTAAGCGTTTCCACCCAAATGTTGTGGCCATGATGGAGCACAGCCAGTATCGTCACACCATGATTGGCTTTTGCTAAAGGAGGGAGTATGATATTGCTGCCCTCTCTTGAGTTTCTTGTGATGTAAGTTCATCTGGGATCTTGGACAGCAGTAGGTCAAGTTCCTTCTTGGAAACACCTAGCTCCATTCCATGGACATTTCTCATATTTTTTGTGCGGTGGGGAGAGATATTAAATAGCTGTGGGTCTTTGAACCCCAAGCTATAGCAGTACCTGATCCTCATTCTATATGAAAGAAATCATAGGCTCAAGAACAGGGCAAGGTGCAATGAAAACGTTTTGAACGTCCTTATGTAAAATTCCATCGCTAAAACGAACGACGGTAGAAACATTTCTTTTACTGATTTCAAACATTATTTTCCATTTTAGGGTTTAACTGATGTGATTGGTGTGCAAGTATAATAATGGTCTCAAATCTTGTCACAAGGCCAGCAACTTTTGGATTGTGGTTAAATTGATTACATCGACCCCAGTGCTCGACTGGTACTTATTTTATCGACGCCGAAAGAATGAAAGGCAAAGTAGACCTCGGTTGAATTTGAACTCAGAACGTCAAAGCGGACGAAATGCTGCTTAGCATTCTGCCTGGCGTGCTAACAATTCTGCCAGGTTGCCACCTTACTACTACTACTACTACTACTACTACTACTACTAAGGCTGCTGTCGCTGCTGCTGCTGCTGCTGCTGCTGCTACTACTACTACTACTACTACTACTACTACTGATAAAAATAACAACGACGACGACGGCGAGGAAGAGGAAGAGTAGCAGGAGAGGAAGAAGTACCAGTGTTTGAAATTTCGTTCCTGCAATTACAAGAGAGAGACACACAAACAGACAGCGATAGAGCGGGAGACAGAGAGACTGATAAAGAGACAGACACAGAGTGAGAGGACAAGAGAAAGAACGACAGAGAGAGAGAGGGAGAGAGAGAGAGAGAGAGAGAGAGAGAGAGAGAGAGAGAGAGAGAGAGAGAGAGAGTGATGGACATAAAATATATGTACGTTACGAATATTCTATCAAATGAGCAACGAAGTCGGCATTTTACATCGAAGTCAGCATTTTACAACGGACACTATATTTAAGACCTACATCCGGCACCTCAACATCCGATACCAAGACAGACATTTTGTATTAGTCTAGCATTTTCTGAATTACAGTTCAAGAAAATCTCACCAAAGCCGTCTACACCGACAAGACGCTGGTTTCCTCAAACCGCTTGTAAAAACAGCTCTTGATAGTCTCTCGATCGGAAATATGGCGAACGCGTTCATTTGTTGAAAACATACAAATAACATTGTTCACAAGCGCTTGATTAAGAAGTAATATACATACGTACATAAATACATACATACATACATACCTACATGCGTATACATATATACATATATACATACATACATATAAATATACATATATATATATATATATTCACACACACATACATATCTACATATCTACATGCATTCATATACAGGCTATATATATCGTTGTGTGTGTGTGTGCATGTGTGTGTTTGTGCGAATGGAAAGTCGTACCTGCATATGTATGCATAGATATTTGTAGATATATTTTATGTCAATGTAGAAACAGAAATATGTGCAATTACATACAGAAACGTCAGTGTTTCGGGACGCGTGTATATATATATGTGTGTGTGTGTGTGTGTGTGTGTGTGTGTGTGTGTAAACAATCGTGTTCGTGTGTTCTCGTGAAATTATTTTCGGTTCCTATATATCACTCACTCTGTATACATCATTCCGGCTATCATTCAGTATTGTAAGTCTCACAATTTTCATTTCATTATGACATTGCTACGAATTAAATTGACACATAACGTGTGTATACGTGATGAAAGAAGTGTTGTGTTTTTAAGCAAGCCGTGAATATATATACATATATCTGCGCTCTGGCGTGTGTGTCTGTATATATATATATATATATATATATATATATTTATATGTTTGCGTGTCTTTATATGTATGTGTGTGCTGTACTTATAACTGTATAATCTAATCTACGCATACATGTATATACAAATTACTTTCA
>NC_142937.1:23041525-23044025 GCF_046866305.1 Octopus bimaculoides
TATGTGTGTATATGTATGTATGTCTGTTTGTCCCCCCTTCCCGCAACATTGCTTGACAACTGATGGTGGTGTGTTTAAGTCCCCATAACTTAGTGGTTCGGCGACAAAAGAGACCGATAGAATAAGTACTAGGCTTACAAAGAATAAGTCCTGGGGTCGATTTTCTCGACTAAAGGCGGTGCTCCAGCATGGCCACAGTCAAATGACTTAAACAAGTAACAGAGAGTAAAAGAGAGTTCGTAATGGATAATTCCTTCAATATCCCACCATTCACTGAACATGATGTTCCTTGGATGAAGTTCTTCTCTTGGTTGTTGATCAGGTCTCCCTCATCGAATGATCCACGATTGGCAGCGTTTAATGTTATGCTAAAGGATCCACTTCTCATCACCTGTAACAAACCTTCCTAAAAATGGCTCCTTAAGGTGTCCTGAAGGCAATGACTGACAACAAACAACACGGTGTTGCAGACTTGGAGACAGTTCGTACAGGACTCATATTGAACTGCTTGGAACTGGAAACTGGCAGAATCGTTAGCGCGCCGGGCAAAATGCTTAGTGGTATTTCGTCTGCCGCTATGTTCTGAGTTCAAATTCCGCCGTGGTCAACTCTGCCTTTTATTCTTTCGATAAATTAAGCACCAGTTGCGTACTGGGGTCGATATAATCGCCTTGTCCCCGCGCCCAAAATTTCAGGCCTTGTGCCTATAATAGAAAGGATATATATTTCTGAGTACAAATTACTCCAAGGTCATTTCGGAGTCGATAAAACAAGTACCAGTTGATCAGTAGGGGTCGATCTAATCGACTTAATCACCCCACCCGCCCCTAAATCGCTGGCCTTGTGCAAAAATTTGAAACCGATATTCACTGAACTGCTTGGGGTGTAGTTAAAAGCGATAATGTAGTGGTGAAGACGTTAACTTCAAGATTAATTATAAAACGGCTTGAAAGATCCAGTGAAAAGGAGCAAAATTTCTTGTGAATTTGTGTGTCTCCCAGTTGTTGCTACTTGTTGAAAAATGGCGGAAACTTCACCGGAAATCCACAAATCTTTAGGTCGACATGTATTGAAATTGCAGGATTAAAATTCCAAATTTACAGGATTTCTCATACCGATTTATTGTACAGAGGAGCATCATTTTAAAACTTGGTGGGTGTATTTATAGATGGTCAATAATAAATACGTATATATATGCATACTTAACACACACACACACACACACACATATATATATAGCCAAACATACATATGACTATATGTGTGTGTGTAAACATACATATATATGCATATATATAAGTATATACAAGCATACATACACACATACAAATAAATAAATAAATATATATATATATAACTATATGCACACATATATACACACACATACACACACACACAACCCACGTATATATACACATATATATATATATATACACACGCATATACAAATTTTCACTATCTTTTGAGCTATCTCTGGCTATTTATCGTATACTCGTGTTTCTATATGTTCATACGCACATGTATACATGCCCGTATGGAGCGGGGAGGCGTATATATGCAAAACCACACATGCATATTCATAAACTTATATATATATATATGTTCATAAATTTTAATAGATCATTAACAAAAGCCTCGCATGTGTTTTCTAAAAATTTGGCACGTGAGTAGATGAAAACATCACGGCTTCTGCGTACAGTAATTGACTCGATGAATGTTAAAGATATACCCTAACCCTCTTGACAACAACAAATCAAATCTCGATATAAAAATAGTTATTTATATTTTGATGTCTTGGTGAATATTCATTCTTATGTATTGTCACGCTGCATTCCCAACTTCAATAGTTTTAGTAACGCATAGACGAGTCAAACTGTTGATACAACTATTTAACCACCACGATATATTAAGTGTACGTTTGTACGTGCTTGTGTGAGTATGTGTATGTATGTGTGTGTGTCAATGTGTGTGAGTATGTATAAATATGTGTGTAACTGTGCCCATTGACGTTCCAATATACCGCGATTTGCTTTAATTCCAAATAATACAAACCTTACTGTTTTTAACGGCTCAAAAACACAAGCGTTACTCAGATCAGAAAATCAATATCACGTGACACCACCCATCAGCAAGTGCAGCTAGTTCTCACTCATTCGCTAATAATGTCTACTCTACCCAGATATCAACGAAGATCTCTCTTAGCAAAAGCACATACTAAACGTAACTATGGCCCCCATTTCAACGTATTTCAACGTGACCCTGTCCCTACACATGAGCAACTAGTTCTCACTCAATCGTTCCTAATGTCTGACCTGACTATAAACGAAGATCGTTCATAGCAAAAGTACATGTTCAACATAGCCATGACCCACCAGAAGATGTTTTATCCACATATGATTCTCGACGTTCAACAAATATCAGGTAAGGACCTCAATAGATCATTGTTTCTACATCTGGGAATAGAAATGATACTGATCCTAAACCGCATCTAAAACAGGTC
>NC_142937.1:23049025-23051525 GCF_046866305.1 Octopus bimaculoides
TTGTATTTGAATACTACGCAAATATTCTTTTTAAAAAAACTTTTCTTTTAATTTTTACAAAATTTAATTGTTTTCCATACTTACAGTTGAAAAACCGGTACTGAAATGTATTTTATAAAATTATTTCAGCATTTTATACCTGGACTTTTTTTCCATATATATCAACTCCTGTGTTCCTTTTCAACCTTATATATATATATATATATATATATATATATATATATATATATATATATATATATATAGATAGATATATCTATATATATGTATGTATATATATATATATATATATATATATATATATATATATATATATATATATATATATATAAATATATATATATATATATATATATATACATATATACATATATATATATATATATATATACACAGCGGGCTTCTTCGGTGTCTGTGTACCAGATCTACTCACAAAGCATTGGTCGACCTAAGGTTAAAAGTAGGAGACACTTACACAAAGTGTCACGCAGTGGGACCGAACCCGGAACTGTGCTTCGGAAACGTACTCCTTACCACACGGCTATACCTTGTTACAAATTACATAAAAAAAAAAAGAACTACCTAGAAGTTTGCAACGAACCACGGCAGTGAAAAGAAAACAACGTCTTATTGAGAACGTCCATTGACCCTCGAATCAAAGTTATGTTTCGTTTAGAAGAAGAGAAAAATACACGCGATAGAGCTTACAATACAGAAATTGTCGGAACACAGAAAGAAATACATCATGCTCAAAGATAGATTCCACAATAGAAACAGTATAAAAGAAAACACACTTTATCATGGAGCTGTCAGATTTGAAGTCGTGTTACATTTAGCGAAATACGTGCCGAACAGAGGTTGGCTAAATATGAAGTAGAATAGGGTAACTGATAGTACATAATAAATTGTAAGCTGTTGTTTATGCGACACCAAGATAGGGTGTGAAGTGAAAACGTTGCATTGTGAATATTCTATATTTTCTGTTGTTAATTCGGTTGTCTCACTGTCTCTCGTGTTTTAAGTTTGTTAGCTATAATTGAGAAAGTCGTATTATGTAACTTCAACCATGTTGATTACGTCACGCTACCGGTGTTGATTCTAGTAGAGGCTGTCTATTTGATCATTCCACCAACTACGTCCGGCTGTGAGGTTAAGAAGCCGCACGATATTCTGAAACTACATTTCATATTGTTGTTGGCACTCCGTCGCTTACGACGTCGAGGGTTCCAGTTGATCCGATCAACGGAACAGCCTGCTCGTGAAATTAACGTGCAAGTGGCTGAGCACTCCACAGACACGTGTACCATTAACGTAGTTCTCGGGGATATTCAGCGTGACACACAGTGTGACAAGGCTGACCCTTTGAATTAGAGGTACAACAGAAACAGGGAAGTAAGAGTGAGAGAAAGTTGTGGTGAAAGAGTACAACAGGGTTCGTCACCATCCCCTGCCGGAGCCTCGTGAAGCTTTAGGTATTTTCGCTCAATAAACACTCGCAACGCCCGGTCTGGGAATCGAAACTGCGATCCTATGACCGCGAGTCCGCTGCCCTAACCACTGGGCCATTGCGCCTCCACATTTTATATTACTCATTTACATGCATACATACGTACATGGCAAGAAATCTTGAAATAAACTGAATGGTATATATACATAAAGAAAAACATGCATACATACATACATACATACATACATACATACATACATACGTACGAACAAAAATACCCTGTTATTGATGTTGAAATTCCAATGAAGGAGCCTTGGATCTAGGTTAGAAACCGGCTCTTACTCTATTGGCAAGGAATTTTGAAATAATACACACATAAATACATACAGACAGACATACATACGTGTGTGTGTGTATGTGTGTGTGTGTGTGTGTGTGTGTGTGTGTGTGCGTGCGTCCATCATCGTTTGACAACCGATGTTATATATCATCGATACAGCATTCGAATTTTTTAAATTCTTTAAAACTTGTGTTTTAAAAAAAATTTTTAAACTCCTTTTGTAAATCCTCTTAAATTACCTCTAATGATAGAATCGAGGACGATTGTTATGGTTGGAAATAATTCGCCCATCTTAAGCTACATGTACTCGAAACGGCCGTCAGACTTTGTAAAATCATTTTATACCACCATTTCATCTACCTGAATCAACGTTTTACATTCACCATATGCATCTTTTAATATCTTCATTGATTTCTAATACGGATATACAACCTCATAACATCTCATGTAAGTACATTTATGCTTTATATGTATTTATATATTTTTATATTATATCATATATATATATATATATATATATATGAGTGCTCGTATGTATAGTGTGAAGTATTCTGATGCTTTGAAATATAATGAGTGATTAAGAACACTGACCTTAGAAATTTGTCCTCTTTTTCTAGGTTTTATATATATATATATATATAGAGAGAGAGAGAGAGAGGGGGGGAGAGAATAAAAAGTTTTAAATGGTACAACAATGCACTATTGTACAAACA
>NC_142937.1:23056525-23069025 GCF_046866305.1 Octopus bimaculoides
ATAAGGTATAAGTTCAATCATGCTGAAAATTTCTAAATGTGAGAAATAGTGCAGGACAAAGAATCTAATTGCGGTTGAAGCAACCTCGTTTGGTTCAGATACTTGTAGCTGAAACAGTCGACAAGGAATTTATTTTGTTTTAAAATCTACTGAAACGTCTCTCTCCGTAATATAACTAATCGATAGATTATAGGTTAAATCATGGTGAAGATTTTTTTAAAAAGTGTTAAATAGCGCAGAATAAAGAATCTAATTGCAGTTGAAGCTGTCTCGTTTGATTTGAATACTTGTTGCTGAAACAGTAGTCAATGAAATATTTCCATCTTTAATGTTAATGAAATCTCATACATTCTATCTCTCTTTCTTTCTCTTTCTCCCCCCCTCTCTCACTGTCATTAATAAGTTACACTTTCAATCATGCTGAAGATTTCTAAAAGAATGAAATAGGGCTAAGACTATACATGATTACAACCAACTAGAAATCATAAGTTTTAAAAGAAATTTAAGTTATGGGGTCTCTCAGCATCTTCCTCGTATTCCTTAATTTCAAATTCAAATTTCTAATCGTGCTTCTTATTATGATGGGAGTGGTTACTCCTTTGTATTAACGGCCATAGCCAGAGAGAACCACATGTACAGTTGAAACTGTTTCATTTTAGTTGGTCCTTTAACTGAGATGTTGGACAGAAGTTCGGATCTCAGTTAAGGTTGTGTCACCTTTTCATGTTATCAGTAAAAAGATAAAAATAGGGCATGGCTGTTTTCATTTCACTCAAACCTTGTAAGTGTAACATCCAACTGGAGTCCACTTAGCGTCAAATCAGTCTACGAAACCTTTGGACCTATAACAATCACATTAGAGCTAGAATTCAAAAAATTGTAATTCAGAATTTTAAATTGTTTAATTAAATACGGTTAATCAACCAATTTCACCGTTTACCACTCTTACAGAGAGTAGTAATATTTCCATCTTTAATGTTAATGAAATCTCATACATTCTATCTCTCTTTCTTTCTCTTTCTCCGCCCTCTCTCTCACTGTCATTAATAAGTTACACTTTCAATCATGCTGAAGATTTCTAAAAGAATGAAATAGGGCTAAGACTATACATGATTACAACCAGTAATATTAAAGATATATTTAATATATCGTTAATATATTAAAGTAATATATTAAAGATATTAATATATATATTAATATATATTTAAGAATTTAAGGAATGGAGAAAACGCACGTTATATTTATGTATATGTATATGTATTTGTATGTATGTATGTATGTGCATGCGTGTGTTTACGTATGTATACATGTATGTATATGTATATGCGAATCTGTTTATTTGATTAGGTAATCGGCGTAGATGTATAGCTATGTGTATGTGTATGAGTCTATTTCTATTTATACATGTGGGTATATATAAATGGATACATATGTGTATATGGGGACATGCACACATGTGTATATTTGTATATGCGTGGGTACGTATGTGCATATGTATAAATGTGGACGTATGAGTGTATATATATGTGTGTGTGTATATATATATATATGTATATACAAGTGCACATATGTATGTATATGTATATATATATATATATGTGTGTGTGTGTGTGTGTGTGTATCAGTATGCATGTATGTGTGTGTTTGTGTATATGTATTTATGTATGCATGTACGTTCTCACACATTTATAGGTATGTGTTGTCCAACCCACTATCCGGCAGCGTCCAATTCTCTAACAGTTTTTTTTCAAATGAATCAAGTCATAACCTTATCCATCTATTGTTTTCATAATCGGTCATAATGTCTTACGTTTAAGATGATTCCCATGCTTTCCGTGATGAGAAGGTTACAATTTTAATATCAAAGATCCCTATGGATCACACAGGTTGTAATCCTTTGAAACATATGTAGGAATAAAGTATGCAATTATAACATGCGTTTTCTCCATTCCTTAAATTCTTAAATATACTCAAATACCCAAAATTTCAAGGAGTTCCTGCCTTAAAAACAGGAACTAAACCACAGTTATTTTGTGTTCTTTGCTACATTGGTTTCTATTAAGCCATTTATTCTATCAGAAGAATTTTTATTCATTAAGATAGAAGAAATACACATAATTATATTAAGATATATATATATGTTTTAATATATATATATATATATATATATATATATATATATATATATATATATATATATATATATGTATATATATATATATATATATATATATATATATATATATATATATATATATATATATATATATATATATATATATATATATATATTTATATATAGATAGATATATATATATTAATATATATATATATATATATATATATATATATATATATATATACATATATTAATATATGGCAGTAATATTAAAGATTTCAAGCGTAGACATAATATAAGCGATCCGGTGTGTTATTTATCTTATCTACTAGCGTAGTACCCATCAAAATTAACGGGATGCAATTAATTATGGAATAATTTATAATTTATATACACATAAATTTTAGTGTAAAAATATTTCGAAAAACTGAAAGAGAAGCGACTGGTTATAGATGTTACATTCATTTGATACATGAATGCAAAATATCTTCCGGTTTTGGCAGTTTTCCTGATAATTATCAACACTCACTTCTTTCAAACTTTGTATTATTCTTTTCAATCTTCATTTTGTTTATCGTCCGTCAAATGTCATTCCTAAAACGCAACAGAACCAAACAACAATATAAATAAATGAATAAAGGTAACATGTGTTTTGGCCTTTTATATATAGAAGTTTCAGGAGACGGTAATGAATACAAGTTATTTTATTCAACACAGAATTATTATTACACAAGATGATATATATTTCTTTATTGCCCACAGGGGGGCTAAACACAGAGAGGACAAACGAAGCGATTAAGTCGATTACATCGACCCCAGTGCTTAACTGGTACATATTCAGTGACAACAAGGGGTGTGTGTGTTTGTGTGTATGTATGTGTGTACATACATCTATACATATATATATGTATATTATTTACATTATCTACATTTGACGGATATTCGTCCTCATCTTGTTTGTTGTTAACACAACGTTTCGGCTGATATACCCTCCAGCCTTCGTCAGGTGTCTTGGGGAAATTTCGAACAAACAAGATGAGGACGAATATCCGTCAAATGTAGATAATGTAAATAATGTAAGTAATTCCTCATCTCTTAAATATAGAACTGTATATATGTATATGTATGTACATATATACACACACACACACACACACATGGGAATATGCATGTTTATGCGTGCGCGCGTCTGTGCATTCATGTGTATGCGTATGTGTGTGTGTATATGATGTACGTATATACTGTTCGAAAACCAGAATTATTTCACGTTGCGTCGAATTTTAGAAATTATAACAACAATGTGCGTTTGTTTGTAGCTCCACATTCTCTAATGTGTCCTTCCTTTTATGGATGTGATTTGAGGGAGAGGCATACCCACACTATTCCAAACAGATCGAGTGACATCATTAAAGATTCTCTTGCTTGCTCAAAGAACTTTTAATTTAGACCTTGTGTATTAAAGAGTGAGGACATCGGTGGTTTCCCGTTCCCCAACTCCACTACCACCAATAACTCGCCTTACATTATCATTTTATTTATTTTATATCATTTCTATATTTATTTCTGATTTATGTATTTTTTTATTTACTCATTTTTTTTAAATTTTTTTTTACTGGTAAGTGAGGTTGGTAAGTTTAAGGGATTTGTAATTTTGGCAACTGTTAGTTCATTTGTTTTATGCGGTGGTGCCTGGTTTCTTTGTTGAATATCATCCAATCCTTTATTTTTTTTTTTTGTGTGTGTATTTTATTTTAGATAGAAAAAAACCTAATCAATTATATTTGTTTGTTAGAACAGTAAGTATAATAATAACCAAGCCCCACCCCCTTCTGTTGCCCTCATTTGTCTTAGGAATAAAAGATTATATTTTTTTTAAATTGCATAAAATAATACACCAAGTTTCGTAGATTTTTCCCCTGTCTTTTATTTAATCTTTTATTTGTTTCCGTCTTTTGGTTGCGGTTATGCTGGTGCGCTGTGTTGGAGAATTCTTGCCCCAGTACTTAATTTTTTATTTTTTTATTTTGTAAACCTGGGACTTACTCTATCAGTCTCTTTTGCCGAGCCGCTAAGTTACGGAGACGTAAACATATAAACACTGGTAGGGTAAATAGATAGATAGATAGATAGATAGATAGATTTCAGTTTCTGTCAACCAAATCCGCTCACAAGGCTTTGGTTGGTCAGAGGTTATAGTACAAGACACTTGCGTAAAATGCTACGCAGCAGGACTGAATCCGGAACCATGAGGTTGGGAAGCAAATTTCTTATCACACAGCCTCATATTATATGCAGAGTGGATGATCATAGGATGAGGCCACCCAATAAATAGAATTATTTCCAAGGTCTCCCCTACTTCATCAGCATCCCTTCCAAGAAAGGAGTGTAATGTAATAAAAAATAAAAGAACACAGGCAGAAAATTATATCTAAGAAATAGATATACGCGGACTACAACTACTACTACTACTACTACTACTACTACTACTACGATTACTACTACTACTACTACTACTACTACTACTCTGATTATTATTATTATTATTATTATTATTATTATTATTATTAGGGAGATGAACTGGCAAATCGTTAGCATGCCGGACAGAAGCTCTTGGCTATATTTATTCCGGCTCTTTACGTTCAAATACCACCGATGTGGATTTTGCCTTTCATTTTCTCTGGGTTGATAAAATAAGTATCAGTCTAGCAGTGGGGTGGATGTAATCGATTGTCCTTCTACACATATTTCACACCTTGTGGAAAGGATTATTATTATTATTATTATTATTATTATTATTATTATTATTATTATTATTATTATTATTATTATTATTCCGTTTACATATTTGTTTTGCAAGAATTTTGATGAGGTCACAGAAGTGTGACGAAAGAACTCTGGCCGAAATAGGATTAATGTAATATAATGTAATATAAAGCTGAAGCAAATTAACACCAAATATACAGTGCGTGTGTTTTTATTGGCTAAACTGGCAATATGACCGTCCCCAAGTACAACAACATTATTATTATTATTATTATTATTATTATTATTATTATTATTATTATTATTATTATTATTATCATTGATGAGCGCATGTCATCTAAGTGACACTGGGTTACAAATATACGAAGCCCACTATACCCATCATGACTACCTGTCTGATAATGGTACACCAGGCATATGCATCACAACCATATGTGCGCGACATGGTGATCTCATACCACGATAAATAGCGCATAGACCTTGCAGGTGGGACCCAGTGAGAATTTTTTCAGGTTGAGTAGGCGATCCCGTTCAAAAGGTCCCTGAATAATGTTTGTTTTGTTTTAAGAATGATGAACAAAACATCCATATTTCTAGAGGTGAATTATTCAAACCTCAAACAATTCCTCACAACACATGGTTATGATGCTTCCCCACTACTTCAACTTGTGATCAGAGATGCACATATCGTCAGCCACTAAGAGACATGCTCATCTAATTATGGTCAAGCAAACGACAAGTAAATATGTGTAGCTGAGCAGAATATTTGTTGTTGCCCATCTTTTTATAAAAAGACAAAACGTGTTCATGATAACACTTCCAATCAGTTAAGACGGAAAACCATGACTGCCACTGCTTCGAACTTACTATTGCTTTGGTTTAGCTCAGGTTCGATCTTATTCCTGGTCGGATTTATGTGGTTGGCGGGTTACTACCAGTAACCTAAAGTATCTACACATTTTCAGCAGTCTTTCAAGTGCTTAGAATACTCCTGTTGAGTTATTATTATTATTATTATTCAGTAGTTTTATTTTTATAACGTGCTTTCACTTCACTACCGAGCGCAGCTCTGTGCGCCTTGGGTATGTGCTGTGGTTTGCTGTGGTGCTCTTATGTTTACTGTATTGAAAGTGTTTTGCGTAGAATGTGTGCAGTACCCAGTAGTGCAATTTTCTGTATGTTATATATATTTGTAAGTCCTGGTATTTTTGTTATGTATTTATCTGAATATTTTTTATTATTCCTAAGGCACCTACTATGATAGGAATTGTTTCTGTTTTTAGATTCCACATTCGAGTTATCTCTATTTCCAGGTCTTTGTATTTTGAAAGTTTTTCCATTTCTTTTAGAGAAACGTTGTCATCTGCTGGTATTGATACATCAATTAGAAAGCATTTTTTTTCTTCATGATCTTTGACAACTATATCTGGTCTATTTGCCTTAATTTCTCTATCTGTGTGTATTGGCATATCCCAGAGTATGGTTGCTTTCTCGTTTTCTGTGACCTTTTCTGGCGTGTGTTTATACCATCTTTTTTCTGTTGTTATTCCATAGTGTTGGCATAGCTTCCAGTGTATATAGGTCCCAGCTCTGTCGTGTCTGTCGTGTCTGTATTATTATTATTATTATTATTATTATTATTATTATTATTATTATTATTATTATTATTATTATTATTATTATTATTGTTCAGTAGTTTTATTTTTATAACGTGCTTTCACTTCACTACCGAGCGCATCTCTGTGTGCCTTGGGTATGTGCTGTGGTTTGCTGTGATGCTCTTATGGTTACTGTATAGAAAGCGTTTTGCGTAGGATGTGTGCAGTGCCCAGTAGTGCAATTTTCTGTATGTTATATATATTTGTAAGTCCTGGTGTTTTTGTTATGTATTTGTCTGAATATTTTTTATTATACCTAATATTATTATTATTATTATTATTATTTTTTTATGTTTGACTTTTGTTTTGCATTTGTACAAGTTGGATCCAAGTCTCACCCAGAGACCTCAAGAGACAACAAGTTAGAAGTTCATGTAGGTGTTATGCCTAGGGTACCATATATTTGGATTTGTACAGTTTTGTTCAAGTGAATGTTTAAGAAACCATAAGAAAATTATGTTTGCTTTAAAATTTGAGATCACATAGACAGTATTTTACGTAGGATATGGGCAGTTCCCATGAGCACTATCTTTTGGACTTCAGCCATTTTGGGGTTTCCTGGTATCTGAGCTAGGTAGTAATCAGCCCGTTTCGCTGTCATTCCCAGGGCACCTATGACAATAGGTATTGTTTTCGTCTTCAGATTCCACATTTTGCTAATTTCTATTTCAAGATCTTTATATTTGCTCAGTTTTTGGTAGGTCTTGACAGATACGTTTATATCAATTGGGACAGTCATATCAATGAGGAGGCATGATTTTTGTCTGAAGTCTTTCAGTATGATGTCTGGCCTATTTGCGTCTATCTTTCTGTCAGTTTGAATGGTGAAGTTCCAGAGGAGTGCAATGTGATCATTTTCAAGTACTGGGGGTGGTTTGTGTTCCCACCAGTTTTTATCATGGGGCAAGTCCAGGTTTTTGCATATTACCCAGTGAATATATTGTGCAGCTCTATCATGCCTGTTGAGATACTCTGTAGGCGCAAGCAGACTGCACATGGAGACAACATGATCGATGGTCTCATTTTGTTGTTGGCATATACGACATAATGGGGAGCTGCCGTTCTTTAATATGTTGGCCTGGTAGTTCTTTGTAGGTAGGCATTGATCTTGGGCTGCTATGATAAACCCCTCTGTTTCTGATTTCAATCCAGAGGCCATTAACCATTGGTGGGTAAGGGCTTTGTCAATATCTGCATTATTCGCTCTCTTTGGGTATTTGCCATTGAGAGGTTTTCCATGCCATTTTTCAGTCATAATAGCTAAGGCAGCAATTTTAGCACGGGTTTTCAAGCGCTTAGCTTTTTCTGTAGGTGTTTCTAGTTCGTCTAATTCTTGAATTTGTTGCAATTGGAATTCACTTAGATATTCCTTTGCCTGTTTTGTTACTGAGTAAGATGCTTTCTTGCTTTCATATTTTAAGACAAGTTTTAGCATCCAGTCCTCAGAGTTTTTCATATAGGTGTCTAGGCCAATTGTGGCTACCTTCATTGATAATGCCAGCTGTAGTAGTCCTCGACCTCCCTCTTTTCTTGGCAGATAAAGACGTTCTATATCTGCCTTAGGGTGGTGCATTCTATGCATTGTCAACAGTTTTCGTATTTTTCTGTCAACATTACATATTTCAGTAATTGACCAGTTAACGATGTTGAAACTGTAAGTCACGACTGGTATGGCTAGAGCATTGATCGCTTCGATCCTGTTTCTCGCGTTCAGCTCTGTCTTCAGTATTGCTCTCACCCTGCGATAACATTCTCTTCTGATCCTTTCCCTCATCACTGAGTGCTTGATATTGTCCCCTTCAATTACCCCTAGGTATTTGTAGCTCTCCGCTGGTTCTAACTCTTTTATGACATTTTGCTGGTCAAGGATCACATTAGATGTATTTGTCATTTTTCCTTTGATAAAGATAGCTTTTGCACATTTATCAAGGCCAAATTGCATCCTGATGTCATCACTGAATTGTTTAACAATCGCTAGTAGGCCTTTGAGTTGTTGGTCATTTTTTGCAAAGAGCTTTAAATCATCCATGTAAATGAGATGATTTATATTTTTATCAAATATTTTATAACCATACTGTGCATCATTGAGCAATTTTGAGAGCGGTATTAGGGCTAGACAGAAGAGGAGTGGTGATAGTGAGTCACCCTGGAAAATGCCACATGAAATTCTTACATCTCCAGCATTTAGAGATTCATTGTCATTGTTCAACATCAGTGTGGTTCTCCATGATCTCATACTTACAGATAAAAAGTTTCGCAGAGTAGGAGCTATTTTATACATTTCCAGACATTTCCTAATCCAGCTATGTGGTAGGCTATCAAAGGCCTTTTTATAGTCTATCCAGGCTATTGACAAGTTTTTGTGTCGCTTGTGACAATCTTCTAAGATCATCTTATTGATGAGTAGCTGATCTTTACAACCATAAGATCCACGTTTACATCCCTTTTGCTCATTAGGGAATATGCTACTTTCTATTAAAAAACTATAGGTGTACTCGGTTAGGACAGATGTTAGCGTCTTATACATTGTTGTTAAGCAGGTTATGGGGCGATAATTTTTTGGTTCGTTTGTTTCCTCATTTTTTGGAAGCAGGAATGTTAAACCATTAACTCGCCAAGAGGGCATCAAACTAGGATTTTGCAAAACATCGTTGTAAAGTTTTGTTAGCAGTTCATGGCTTTCTGGGAAGGCATTCAACCAGAAGTTAGGAATTTTATCCTTTCCTGGAGACTTCCATTTGCTTGACCTCCTGAGAGCAGATCTTATATCTTCTACCCTGACCCCCTCCCACTTTTGCTCCTCTAAGGAGTCTAGGTCTGTAGCTATTCTATCAATCCAAGGGGCCTTTTCATTGTGTGTTTTATCTTCTGCCCAGATTTTATTCCAAAATTCTTGCACTTCTTCTTTTGATGGGACAGACTTTATTGTTACTGGTGTTTTCCCTATCTTCCTGTAGAAATTTTTGGGGTTATTTTTGAACATGTTATTATCTCGGAAGAATTTAACACGCTTTTCATACCTTGCTATGCGGGCAGCTTTAGCACATACCTTTTGCTTGATGGTTTCTATGGTGGCATCAATGTCAACTATGGTTTTCATGTTATATTTTTTCTTTAGTTTTTGGGTCTTTGTAGGTTTGATACTCTTGTCAAATTTAAGGTTTTTCAAACATTCTATGTCAGATCTAAGCAGCTTAATTTGGTGTTGAATGCGTTCTTGCCAAGAAGGCTTTTTGTGGGAGTGTTGTCTTTTTCTAATCTTTTCACCACATAGAATCGTTGAGATTCTTGCGGATGCATAGTACAGGTGGTTGAGATCTGTAATATCAACATCATTAGCTGAAATTATATCCTTAAGTGCAAGGCGGATTTTACCAATTATTTTCAGGTTTTGGTTAGAATTGCGAATTTTGGGGAGAGTGTCGCGTTCATTCATACTAGTTTCTTTAATTTTCAGCCATTCAATCATGATTTGATTTTTAAGATCATGTAGTTCTGTTGCGTCGATTTCTGTATGACTTCCTTCATCTATTTGATTTTCACCTGCCTTAGTGTTTATGGTTGGTTCAGAGAGTATTTTATTTTGCCTATCAGTTACCTTAACTCTTTCAATTATTACTGTATTTTCATCAGCCTTGGGCTGGTTTATAATTATTTCCTCTGTAGTATCTTCTTTAGCTGCAGTTTCATTCTTTTTATCCTTTACTGCTTGCTTAATTTGGTCAATCTCTACTTCAGTTAGTAATTTTTTTTTTATAATGTTTCTTCTGACGTTGGCAAGTTTATTACTGTCTATGTAGGGTCTTACTGCAAGGTGTTTCTGTCTCCAGTTTAAGTAGGTTTGTACAGTATTAGATTTATCTGTAGGGAAATATATGGCACGGTAGAAGGCTCTAAGAACTTCTTTATTATCTTCCCTAGACCATTTTTCATTCTTTTTCTTTTGGTTATTTGATGACGAGCATGGATGGCCATCTGTTGGAATATTCCGGTTGTGGGGTACTTCCAGCTCCTGTGTGTCGGGAAGATTTGAACCAGTAGCAGATTTCTCGTCTCGGATCTGGTTCATTATCCGAGTAAGTGGTCCTTTATAATCCGGTCTATGACCATTGCGGTTTATATTTTGTTTTATTAACAGTGAGGCATAACAAGCTTCGACGTTGACGCTAGGGGACGGATCTGTCTGTTTAGGGTAAGTTTTTTGAGACAACACCGTCTCCGAGCTTTCGTGACGTAGCTTCTTAAGGCTAGCAGATCTATTTCGAGTGAGTGGCCCTTTGTGATTCGGTCGATAACCACTCTGGTTTGTGATCTGCCTTGTTATCATTGAGGCATGACGAGCTTTGGCGTTGACATTCGGGGACGGATTTGTCTGTTTAGGGTCAGTTTTTTGAGACAACACCGTCACCGAGTTCTCAGCATGTAAACATTGCTCGTAGCGTAGCTTTTTAAGGCTAGCAGATCGGTATTCATCTGTATTTTTTTTGTTGATAGATTTATCTCCAGGCATAGTGTATTTTTGTGTGTGTGTGGCGTTTTAAACTTATGAATGGTTCACTGTCTGTATTTGTTCACAAAATGAAAATAAACAAAGAAGAAAGAAAAAAAGTTTTGGTTTTGCTTCGTTTGTGATATGTGTTTTCGTATCCGTAAGTGTGTCCTGTGATTTTTACGTAGTTCTGTAAACATTAAGATGCATGTGTAGTTCTATGGGTATCAAAACGTATATATCATTGTGTACACGTTCAAGTGTATGCGTAATTATTCAATATATGTACTTACTATTTTGTTCCATTTCTTTTTTTTTATATAGTTTGTAAACTTTCCGGTGTTGGTTTTGCGTGTGTGATCGCACGTGTTTCATTGAGACATCGTGCATAGGAGGTCCTGTGCTTTGTATTGCAGTGAAATTTCATTTTTTAAGAATAAAAAATATTCTTAAAAAAATTATCTTCGTTAAAAGACCGCTTCCTTCAAATCTTCCACCGGTTCTTTTGGCTAATTCCATCGATGTTATTGGATTAGATATGTTTTTGTATAGGGAGCCCGGTGTAGCACATCCATGTTGTTATTCAGCCCGGTGCTTATTCTTATTATTATTATTATTATTATTATTATTGTTATTATTGTTATTATTATTATTATTATTATTATCTTCATCATCATTATTGTTATTATTATTATTATCATCATCATCATTATTATTATTATTATTATTATTATTATTATTATTATTATTATTATTATTATTATTATTACGAAGATGGTGAACAAGCAGAATCGTTAGCATTCCGGACAAAAAATTTTGCGGCACTTCGTCCGTCTTTATGTTCTGAGGTCAATATTCCGCCAAGGTCAACTTGCCTTTCATCCTTCCGCGGTCGAGAAGATGAGTACCATTTGAGTACTGGGTATAATCGATTAGTCTCCACCCCACCACCCACTATTTCAGTATATGTGCCTCTAGTAGAAAGGATTATCATTATTATTACCGTGATACATAATTTTTGTTACTTATTTATTTATTTTACCAGGCGTAGGAGTGGCTGTGTGGTAAGTAGCTTGCTTACCAGCCACATGGCTCCGGGTTCAGTCCCACTGCGTGGAACCTTGGGCAAGTGTCTTCTACTGTAGTCTCAGGCCAACCAAAGCCTTGTGAATGGATTTGGTAGACGGAAACTAAAAGAAACCCATCATTTATAAGTAACTTACGTCCCAGTAACATAGCGGTTCGACAAAAGAAACCGATACAATAAGTACTAGGCTTACAAAGAATAAGTCCTGGGTTCGATGTGCTCGACTAAAGGCGGTGCTCCAGCATGGCCACAGTTAAATGTCTGAAACAAGTAAAAGAATTTCATTATATGTAAACCACCAGATGTTGTGTGATTTTTGTATTGTCCCCTCATCCTTCGCCCTGGTGGGAAATAAATGAAATCCTTATCATTATCATTATTATT
>NC_142937.1:23096525-23101525 GCF_046866305.1 Octopus bimaculoides
TGCGACAATGAAAGAAATCAAATCGAAAAAGAATGCAATATGAGAATTCGAAATAGTAGAAAAGGCCGAGAAGGGTCTAGATAAGGAGATAGCAAAGTGTCAGGTTTGAAGAAAGAGACACATACGAATCGACAAGAGACAAGTGAAGGGTTTGTTTAGAAGAAATGGAGAGAAAAAAATAGAAATGGTTTTAGATTTTGCTTTGTGTTTTGTTTTGTTATATTTGCTTTTGTTCTCGTTTTATCAATTAGATCAAAGAGAGAATGAGAGAATTACCTGAAAAGAATGAGAGGAAAATAATAGAAAAATAGAAGTGACGACGAGTTGGTTGTATGGATAGGAAGACGAAGGGAAACAATTATGATAACAACAACGATGGTAACGAGAACAAGAAGAACAACATAAGAATAAGAATGAGAACGAGAATATTGAAATGAATTTGTCGTTGGTGGACCTGACTCAGCAACAATGTAGAGTTTGTTACAATGTTGTTACGTTGACGGGTTTTAAAAAGCTGAATGTGAAGAAGTTTGAATGGAAAGAATGAAAGAAATTGGCATTATTACATGTAGAGAAATAAGAAATTGGTGGCAGATTTTGGTATGATTATATATGTATATATGTATGTGTTTGTCTCTGTGTGTGTATGTGTGTGTATGTATATATGTACACACACACACACACACACACACACACACACACATATATATATATATATATATATATATAAAAGTGTATATATATATATATATATATATATATATATATATATATATATATATATATATATATATATATATATATATATATATATATGTATACATGTGTATATTATACTTTCTCACTTTCCCGAGCGTCAAACTAATAGACCTGCTTGTTGTTCATACACCTGTCTTCGTCTTTTGTTTTTCTGTAAATCTCAACTATGTATATATTTGAAATTTGCAGAAAAAACAAAAGACGAAATCAGGTGTATAAACAAACAGCAAGTGTATTAGTTTGACGCTCAGGAAAGTGAGAAACTCTTTTACGTTTCGAGCCTACGCTCTTCAGCAGAAAGAACACGAAGAAACAAACAAAAGAGAGTAAAAAAAAAAATTGAGGATTGAGCGGTCAATCATGGTGACGTGCATATATATATATATATATATATATATATATATATATATATATATATATAATAATAGAAATAATATATAAATATATGCATATATACATACATATATGTACTTACATACATATATATGTATATATACATGCATATATGAGTACAGGGTATCAAAAACGTTGACAAAATGAGAAACGAAAACAAAAACATAGAAAGCAAACTTTTTTCGAACAACGAAAAAAAACAGAGAAATGAAACATGCAGCATAAAGCACATTCCCTTCATCAGTTGACCCCAGTTTTATCTACTCCGCGATATATATACACTTATATATGAGTTTTTATATGTAAATATATGTGTACATATATATATATATATATATATATATATATATATATATATATATATATATATATATATATATATATATATATATATATATACGCATGTATATGTATGCATGTATGTATGTATTATGTATGTATGTACGCATTTATGTATGCATGTATGTGTTATGTATGTATGTATGTATGTATGTATGTATGTACGTACGTACGTGTGTATGTATGTGTACAGGGTGTTCGGGTTAAATTTCACAGTTTGCTTAAAAGAGAAAGAAAATACAAAATCTCATCCAAAAATTAAAATCTTTTTAAAACATCAAAAAATATCAACCAGATTATGGCTGAGATGTAACTGTTTCGCACCTAGTAGCCGCCCGCAGCTTCCACCACGGACTGAAGATATCTCAGGAATATGGCGTGTGTAGTTCTCATCATGTCCCTGGAAAGATCTCCGAACATTTCCTTGATCTTGGCCAACAGGTCAGCCTTGGAGTTGCAGGCGGAGTGGCTGGTGTCTTTCTCAATCACACCCTGCACACACTATAATCCATGGGATTGCAATCGTGTCAATTAAGAGACTGGAAATTGGGGCCGGAGGAGTCGTATATATATTCTCCGACAACCACTTCTGCCACTTTCTGGAGCTATGCAAAGAAACCGAATCCTACAGCCACACATATGACCTTCCACTTACAATCCTCTCCAGTCAGGGTTTGACAACAGTCTCCAACAGTTTGACATGGCCATCTGAACTGAGTCTAAGGCCCTGTGCAAAGAGTGGATCGGCATGACATCACCCTCACTGGAGACACACACTTAAAAACTATCACAGTTGGGGGGAACTCGATTTTCATGATACGTGGAACACTATATGTATTGTAGGTAAGCAACCAGTTCTTTTGGGTATTGTGCAACCGGTCATTGCAGAAGTTCTTTTCATATGAGAAGAACTGGATCATCTCCGGCTCAACAGGATGTCTCAGCTTGTTCAAAAACTTCTTTGCCTCCTTGACCGTTGCTGTCATAATTTATTCGTCGCACCTCTTGTACTAGTGGTAGCAAAAGTCTGCATTCAGGGCCAAATTCATGGTCGTGACTCCGGCATGCATCTCTCTCGACAAAGCCCGAACTCCTTTGCTCGGATCTTCCATCACCTTGTCTTGCAGTTGTTGGATGAATTTCGGCGTCGCTTCCTGCTGACCACGGCTTTGTAGTCTCCGTTGCAGCTGCTTGCGTCACGGCCTACAGTCCACAGAGCATTGAGTAGAAGCCATGACGTCATCGTTTTGATACCCGAGGCAATTCTTCGTAAGACAGCTACCTTTTTCTCAACTACAGCTTGAATGTTTATGCGCTCCAATGCCGTTGACTGTTCACCAATACGTTAAACCGATCCTGAAAACAGGAGACATAAAAAATCGTTAAATTCAACCCAAACACTTTATATATATAATACACAAATATGTATGTATGTATGTATGTATATTCATGCGTGTGTATATATTTGTGTTATATAATTCATGCATATGAATATATATGTATATTCGTATGCCTATAAATACATTCCTGTCTCTATCATATGCATAAATATATGTGCATATAAGTGTGTGTGTGTGTATGTATGTGTGTGTGTGTGTGTGTGTGTGTGTGTGTGTGTGTATGTGTGTGCATGTGTGTGTGTGTTGTCTCTTGATTTGAACGTGTATGTTAAACATCGTTTCGTCACGCATCTGTGAACTGGTCATTGACGCAAAATTTCATTGACACGCCATTTTCTATTAAGCGATATACATCGAAAATGAATACAAGAAAGGTCTTTATATTTAATCATATATATATATATATATATATATATATATATATATATATATATATATATATATATATATATATATATATATATATGTATGTATGTATGTATGTATATGTATCGACACATCGACATCTGTGTATACGGATATATATATATATATATATATATATATATATATGTATATATATATACACACATGTATATGTATTTATACATACATATATGTTTGTAAATGAATAGGTTTATGTGTACACGGATATATATGTGTGTGTGTATATACATATATACATATATACATATATGAAGTGTAAAATTGAAAGGTAAAAAAGAAATGTGCTGATCTGGTCTGATACTGGTATGGCTTAGCAGAATAAAACCATTTGTCGAAAGAATTACCGAAGCTACTAAATAAATAAAATGAGACAAAAATATACTTTTTTGAAGCCGTACAAATCTTACTGTATTTTAAACGTCTAATTCCGAAAAGAATTGAATGAAAACTTTTCAGTGTTAAAATAACAAAAACCTGAATTACTCAACAAGATTGGATATTTCGTTGCTACTTATTCTCCGCTGTAGGGATCTTTTCATTCACATAACATTTGACTTCTTTTGCTCTGCACTTGTATTATTTCTTCATTAGAATCGATTTCGTTTCGTTTCTGTTCGTTTCTTTTCTTTTCGTTTCGTTTCTATTCGTTTCTTTTTTTTTTCGTTTCGTTTCTTTTGTATTATTATTTTTTTTTTCGTATTATTTCTTATTGTTTGTGTTCTTTTTTAAAAGAATATATGTTATTTTTACATCGAATCTAATTCAGGTTATTCATTTAAGAATTGGATTGTTTATAAAGTAGAGAGAAAAGGAAAATAAATATGAGAGCGCATAAAAAAAAAAAAAAGAATGGAAGAGGTAAATACAAGCAAATACAAACATTTTTCAAACAAGTCAAGAAGGAAAGAGAACTCGTGCTTGAATATAATATCACTATGGATTTTTTTTCTTTTTAGTTTTGTGACGACCGAATGTGTGAGAGTTTGTAGGAGTTGATCGAAGTCTTACAATCAAAGGAAACCTACGATTGTCATTAAATTTCCTGGATAATTACACAATCACACACACACACAAGCATCTGCAATATGTTTGTCTGTCTCACTGTCACTCAGTCTCTGTATTTCTCTCTTCAACACACACACAACGCAAACACCCAAGAATAAGCAAGATTTACCCCGATAAAAACGCTAAAACGAATAGTACATCATTTGTATATATGAGTGTATGTATACTTGTATGCGTACGTGTGTGTATACTCTCTCTCTCTCTCTCTCTCTCTCTCTCTCTCTCTTTCTTTCTCTCTGTCTCTCACACACACACTTTTCTTTTTCTCGCCCTGTGCAATGACTATAACTTATATCAGACATTTTTTTACTTAAGCCCTTGGATTCATACTTCCGGTTTTACTTAAGCTCCAGAATTCATACCTTTGGTTTCTATGGCGGCTTTGTGACTGAGATCACATTTTCCTTGCTTGGGATACCAAATGATTGCAGGGTACTTAAGAAATACAGTTATTACTTAAGTTTCATATTGAAATTGAAGACTTACAGACATAGCCTTTACATACTTCACACAACAACAAAATACTCATTCCTATGAGAAATGACACAGCATTTTGTGATTGTAGTGCAACAGCCATTACTTTCGTTATATTAATAAAGCTATCACCCGTAATTTTAC
>NC_142937.1:23109025-23111525 GCF_046866305.1 Octopus bimaculoides
ACCAAAAACATGTAATGAAAAGAAATACAAGTAACTGCAGAATATGTGGCGATTGAGAAGAAACAATAAATCATATTCTGTGACTACTCAATCTTCTGGGTAAGAAGGAATATATTCAGACACGAACGAGTTGGAACCTATGCTAACATTGTAAGTTAACAGAAAAAAGATGGTATAGGCACACGCCAGAAAAGGTCACAGAAAACGAGAAAGCAACCATATTCTAGATATGCCAATACAGACAGATAGAGAAATCAAGGCTAATATGCAGGATGTAGACATCAGAGATCACCAAGAAAAAAAATACTCTCTAATCGATGTATCAATACTAAACAGATGAAACGTTTCTCTAAAAGAAATGGAAAAGCTTTCAAAATACAAAGTTCTGGAAATAGAGGTAACTCAAAGCCTAAAAACAAAAACAATTACTATTATAGTAGGCGCATTAGGTATGATAAAAAAAAAGCACTCAGATCAATACATAACAAAAGCACCAGGACGTACACGTATATATAACATACAGAAAATAGCACTGCTAGGCACCGGACACATCCTACGTAAAACACTTTAAATACACTGAAAATAAGAGCACCACAACAAACCACAGCACATACCCAAAGCACACAAAGCTGCGCTGGGTAGTGCAGTGAGAGCACGGGATAAAAATAAGACTACTGAATAATAAGGATGATGATGATGATGATGATCCTTTCTACTGGAAGCACGAGGCCTCAAATTTGGGGGAAGGGATTAAATCGATTACATCCATCCCCAGTGTGTAGCTGGTACTTATTTAATCAACCCCAAAAAGATGAAAGGCAAAGTTGACCTCGGCAGAATTTGAACTCAGAACACGAAGGCGGTCGAAATACCGCAAATCATTTTGCCCGGCGTGCTAACGATTCTGCCAGCTCGCCGCCTTAAATAACAACAACAACGACGACGAAAAATACCTTAAGAATGAGAACCCAGGTTCGAAATTTCCCCAAGACACCTGATGAAGGCTGGAGGATATATCAGCCAAAACAAACAAGATGAGGACAGATATCAGTCGAATATAAATAATGTAAATAATGTACAGTAGTAGTAGTAGTAGTAGTAGTAGTAGTAGTAGTAGTAGTAGTAGTAGTAGTAGTAGTAGTAGTAGATTAAGAAAATTAAAAGTGCCAGATAGTTGACTTTACAGTCCAAAATGATGAAAAAAATTAATATGAGAGATACAGAAAGAATAGCGAAGTACCAGGACCTAGCCATTGAATTACAGAGACTATTGAAAGAGCGGGTTAAATTTATCCCAGTAGTAGTTATAGGTGCACTAGGAACTTTCCCTAAATATTTGAACAGATGTATAGAGAAAACAGGCATAAAACCCAGTTTAGTACAGGGGCAGAAAACAGTGTCATTAGGGAGAGCTAGGATACTTAGGAGGGTTCTAAGCATTTAAGGTTACCTGTTGTAGCCCGATGTTAAGAAATTTTCTTTTCCAACAGTCTAATCTGTCGTGCGAGTGGAGGCGCAATGGCCCAGTGGTTAGGGCAGTGGACTCGCGGTCATCGTATCGCGGTTTCGATTCCCAGATCGGGCGTTGTGAGTGTTTATTGAGCGAAAACACCTAAAGCTGCACAAGGCTCCGGCAGGAGATGGTGGCGAACCCTGCTGTACTCTTTCACCACAACTTTCTCTCACTCTTACTTCCTGTTTCTGTTGTGCCTGTAACTCAAAGGGTCAGCCTTGTCACACTGTGTCACGCTGAATATCCCTGAGAACTACGTTAAGGGTACACGTGTCTGTGGAGTGCTCAGCCACTTGCACGTTAATTTCACGAGCAGGCTGTTCCGTTGATCGGATCAACTGGAACCCTCGTCGTAAGCGACGGAGTGCCAACAATATATCGTGCGTATATGAGTAGTAGTAGTAGTAGTAGTAGTAGTAGTAGTAATTTTCTATATTATTTAGCTACTTGTTATTTGTATTTACGATCTTCCTTTCACACTCTCATACAGTTTTCTTTTCTCTCTTCTCTTTTCATACTTTGTCCTTATAAACGTACCCTACCCGTCAGGCTAGTGGCTTTAAAAGAAAGCATTATTAATATTGTTCCCCTCAACAGAAGCCCTTGTGGCAAATAATAAAACAAATCACCACCACCGCTACCACCACACATCGTCATCATCATCATCATCATCATCGTCGTCATCGTTATCGTAATTGTTATAACTATTATTATTTATTAAATGAAACGATCTCAATTTAATTTCATTAATTACCAAAAGCCAGGGGCTGCTACTGGCAGGCAAAAATCTGTTCAATAGCCAAAAGAAACTTTTCCCCTTCGGGGCTGTTGTTGCCAATGTGCTTACATATTGCGAGTTTTATATATAGCAATGTTACGTTACGTTAAACACTACATATGAATTATACATACATACATACACACACACATATATATATATATATATATATATATATACACACACACATATATATGAGCAAGTGCGCG
>NC_142937.1:23116525-23136525 GCF_046866305.1 Octopus bimaculoides
TCTGCCAAGTGGTTAGTTGTAATTTTCGTTCATATCATTAATCAGTCTAGTCAGAGCGACTTAACCTATCGTCTGCTTCTCTTATCGAGTAGTTTCATAGTACCTGTGTTCCCAACGTACACACACACACACAAACTCACAAGCACATGCACACTCACAGATACTGCACCTGTAGACTAAGTAAAACTAAAAGTACGCAATACAAAGTGTAAAATAAAAGAAGAAATACATACAAGGTAACCTTTTATAGGCAGAGTTTCATGATTAATACAAACGGTCATGCTTTATTCAACCATCTCTGTTCACTACCGTGTCATCCGTGGACTCATGGACAACCATTAATCCCACAGAATTGTACGTTTTACGTCCGTCTTCCATTTTTACTGTCTTTGTAGCACCCCTGTTCTTTTATCATCTCTCACTTTACCGACCAACTCCTCCTCCTTGCCAACTGTGTGTAGATATGCACACATAGATGTCCGTATGCATGAGTGTGGCAACTCATAAGTGTATGTATAGATGCTTGCAGTGTGTGTGTATATATATATGTGTGTGTGTGTGTGTGCGTGTGCGTGTGTGTGTGTGTATATATGGGAGAATGTACGAAAAAACAACAACAGACGAGGACAGGTGGTATAAATAACAAAAGGATGTATTAGTATGACGCTCGGGAATACGGAAAGTCTTTGACGTTTCGAGCTACGCTCTTCAACAGAAAGAATACGGAGACAAGGAGAAAAACACGGAGAAAAAAAATTGAATAGTGTTCAGTCAACGGTCAATCATAATATATATATATATATATATATATGTATGTACAGGCGCGATCCCTGGAATGTTTCGAAGAGAATACAATTCTAGGAGAAAAGAGTGTAATGATATTTAGAAAGCTCACTTCTTTTCTTGAGAGGGGGTACGTGCCCCTTACACCTCTCTGGTATATATATTTATATATATATATATATATATATATATATATATATATATACACTCATAATACGTTAAAAAAATTCAGAAACCTCGAAAGACATGAAAGAAATCGCTTTTAACAGTGGAACTCGAAGCTGATAAAGCTATAATAATAGTGTGTCGAAATGGGTTAAAAACAAACAAACGAAAAAATCCTGGATGGAAAAACTCGAACCTACATCTTTCGCTAACATAACAGACGTTCTTACCGTCGTACCAAAGCAATTCTTGGAATTTCATCTCCATTTTAGAAGCTTTGTTCTTACCAGCGAGAATTATGTTGTTTACGTCATAAGAACTTAGAAAATCGCTTTCAATTGTGGAACTCGAAGTAGACAAAGCTATAACAGCGCGCGCATGTGCATATATATATATATATATATATATGTGTGTGTGACTTACATTCACAAATGTGTTGATGGTGTATAAGTGTAGGCGCTGCATTTGTGCAGGCATAAACACTGGAAAGTATGTATATGCATGCATAACGACATAAATGTATTGTGAATTTATACCCGGATGCAAATGGATGGATAGGAAGGAAGGAATGAAGCAGGAATAAAAGGACACAAGCAGTTTGCATTCTGAATTCAAATTCCCTTTGAGGACAATTTTACTTTCATTGTCAGGTAAAGAAGAGTTTATAAACAAAGCACCAGTGAAACTACATAGGTACAAATATAACAGACGAAATTTTTTTGTTTCAGTCGTTCGACTGCGGCCATGCTGGGGCACCGCGTCGAAGGGTTTTAGTCGAGCAAATCGGCCCCAGGACTTATGTTTTTTCAAGCTTGTTACTTATCACATCACTCCCTTTTGCCGGATGTTTAAGTTATTGGGGACGTAAACAAAAAAACAAAAACCGGTTGTCAAGAGGAGGTTGAGGACAAACACGGGCACAGACACGCACATATATATATATATACGACATGATTCGTTCAGTTTCCGTCTACTAAATCCACTCATAACGTTTTGGTCAGCTGAAGGCAATAGCAGAAGACACTTGTGGAAGGTCCCACACAGTGGAAGTAAACCCAGAACCATGTGGTCGAGGAGCAAGCTTCTTACCGCACAGCCAGATGTGTGCATCCTTATCTTTTAACGTCCATGTTCCATACGGGCATGGGTTGGATGGTTTGATAAGATCTACTAACCCAGAGGTCTCCATCATGCTCTGGTGCCTACTTTGGTAGAGCCCCTACGATAGGATGACCTTCCAAATGCCACGAACTTTATAGAATGTGGCACCACCATTAATGAGACCACGTAGGTTGAAGATTAAAAACTCCTTTGACAAAGCGGGGCTTACAGTAGAAAGAAAACTGGCTTCATTCGAGATGAGGGGGTTAATATACGAGATTTGGGTGGGGTGGGGTAGAACAGAAGAGATATCTTGCTGGAGGGGAGAGTAACATGGCAATATCAGAAATCAATATTCAGTTACCAGCAGCAAATATGAATTTAGAGTATAATTGGTTATAAGAGTAAGAGGGGGAAAAAAAAAAAAGAAAAAAAAGATACTGAGTAAAGAACGCAAAGCCTGAAGAATTTTCCAAAACTTTAATAAACTATCCAGATAATGCTTGCAGCATTTTCAGGAGAAAGTCTGCTAACATTAACTTCTTTAGGCTGACAACATCCTGCAGTGCTTTCTCTTCGTTATTTTTAGTCATTGGTTCGTTCATCAATGCAGTTTTATTTAATTTTCTTTATTAAATATTGTTTGTGTTTTATTATTATTATTGTTATGAATTTTTTTTTAAATATCATTTAAAAAAAAACTTTATTATTTTTTTTTTTATTTTCTCCCAATCGTCCCACCCCCTTATTTCCCGTTCCCCACCCTCACCTCACTTCCCATCAGTTCTTTATTCTTTAATCATTGATTCAAAAATTAAAATAGGAACATTCCAGCTAGTATTTATTTATTTATTATTTATTTATTTGTTTCAGCCAAGTGGCTGTGGTCATGCTGGAGAACTGTGACAACCCCCCCCCCCGCAAAAGACTAATCATCATCATCATCGTTACTTCTTTTTTATTTATTTTTTCTTTTAAATTCTCTCCTTAAAATACTCATACGTCAAAATCCACAGTAGTGACCATTATTATTATTATTATTATTATTATTATTATTATCATTATAGCAATATTATAACTGAAAACTTTTATATGTAACCATTTATATATTTGGATTTATATTAATTTTTTTTTTTAAGTTAGTATAACTAAACAGAGGCAATTGTTATGTTATAGATAGGTTGTTGAGATGATGATGATGATGATGATGATGGAAAATCTGATGATGATGATATTGATGATGATGATGGTGGTGTTTGTTGAAAGTCTGAGATAAGTGAAAGAAGAAAGAGAAGTGAAAGCAAGTCAATGTTAAATTTCATTCTATTTCTTTTTCACTCTTGTCTTAATTAATTTTTTCCCCGTTTCTTTTTTGTACATATTGTACATCAAAAGAAAAAGATAAAAAAATAATAGGAGAAAAGAAAAAAAATACTTTAAATGATTTGGAGACAGACACAAGCATACATACACACACATACACAAAAAGAAGGATAGAGAGAGAGAGAGAGGGGAGAATAGAAATATTTCAATTAAATGAAATCGGTTTTACAAGAAACTCAGAATACAAACTGCAAATAATAGTTACGCTATACTTCAAGAAAAACAAAAAATAAAAATAAATAAATAAAACAGCAATATTTTTTAAAGAGTAAAATTCTTTGAGAAATGTTCCTCTTTATTAACAGAAATTATTTTAAATATGATATTATTTACATATTTTGTATGCAGTGGAAATTGTTGTAGTGTTTGTTTTTTTACACCTGAAAATTTCATTTACAAAAAAAAAAAAAAAGGAAAAATCTTAATTTGTTTTTTTGCTTTTTTTTTGTCATTTTTAAATAATTTCTTTATTATAGATAAAAAGAAGACAGAAGTTCTTCAAGAGATAGCCAACCACAATATATCCTTATTATTAATATCATTATCATCTGCTTTTTCTTTTTCTTTTCTATACGTCTCTTTCTGTGATCTTTTAATAAACCAAGAGAAAGTCTTATGTTACCACTTAAAAAATATGTCAAATGTCAGGAAATAGACACAAATTGAAAAAAAAAAAAAAAAAATTCTGAAAGGAGGATATGTAGTTAAATTTGTACGATTATAATATTTTGGGCTGTGAAACTCCTATTCAGTGATGATAAATCTATTTCAAATACTATGTTTCAACTCAGAATTGTCCGATTTGTTTTCAATTACCTGAGAAATACTTTTAGAATAATGTTTCCCAAGGCTTCTGGTTCAGTACTATATGTACATATCCAAGAATAAGACACCTGATGAAGATTAGAGAGATCAAGCTAATTAAAATGCAGTGTAAATGTTAGATATGAAAAAAAAAAAAAAAAAACTCAGAAAAATGAAGGAAGTTCCTTCTCTACAAAAGAGGTTAATAGTTGGAAATATTATAATCATAAGAAATATTCTATTTCAGAAACTTTATTCTTACCATTAAGAACTGTATGCTGATGACGTATTAACCCATTACCTACCAGTGATCTCATATGAGATCACTTAAAAATTATAAATTTCATAATTATCTGTCAATATTTACACCTATCTAACCTTTTTGCTATATCTACTAGGTATATTTCTCTGATATTCAAATGAGGTTTGCTAATTTTTCACCCAATATTTAGCTTATTTCTATTTAAAATGTTATTTTTGAAATGTTATTTTGATCATTCCAGTGTGTTTCTAAGGCTGTTTTATGCTAGAAATCAGTTTCATAAAAATATTCCAGTTAATAGAATTATGGGAGGTAATGGGTTAACTTTTGAGAGAAGGCTTGAAATTTTGGAGGAAGGGACCAGTCAATATATTGACCCCAGTGCTCAACTAGTACTAGTTTTATCAACTCTGAAAGGATGAGAGATGAAAGTTGTCTTTGGTGGAATCTGGGAAGGGATGTTGCAAAGCATTTAGTCTAGTGTGCTAAAGATTCTGTCAGCTATAAGTAGGAGGCACAGAGGCCTGAAATTTTGGGAGAGGGGATTGGTCAAGCATATAACCCCCAAGTGTTCCACTGGTACTTATTTCATCAACCTTGAAAGAATAAACGGCAAAGTCAACCTCCATGGAATTTGAACTCAGAAAGCTAAAAATAATAGCATGTGAATATTTGTGCTGGAAAATAAAAGTTGAGGGCTGGGTAGAACACCAGTTGTATCTACAGGAGATATGGGTTCAATTCCAATTGGTAGCCTTTGACTTCTATCCAAAGGGTGTTTCAATCCAATGTTTACGTGCTATTATTTATAGCTTTGTGTGCTTCGAGATCCAGTCTCCACTACCACAAAGAGACAAAAAAATATTTCATGTTCTCTCAATGTCAACAGCATAATCATACATTACATTTTCTCCAGTTCTTGTTAATTATTATTCAGTTTAACTCTAGGGTAGATGTAATCGACTTACTCCCTCCCCCTGAAAATACTAACCTTGTTCCAAAATTTGTAATTAATACTATTATTACTATTATTACTATTATTACTTCTCAGAGCACTTGATCTTGCTTGCTCTGGTAGATTCTGTGAGAGCGGACAGCAGCCTGCTGTCAGAGGTCTCACAGGGTCTCTTGCCGCACATTATAAGCTTTGATACTTGGTTGTTAATTATCATGGGAGACATTCAACATCCAAGTACCAATCTCAAAATCTTAACTGTCCCCATATTATTATTATTATTATTATTATTATTTTGCTTATTTTAAATCTTCCAACTTTCAAATGCTTTGTCTTAATTTCAGAGACAGGTATCTTTAGCCTCAGTGAGCAAATACATAGGAAAAAAAAAAATGCACAAGAGATAAGACAGACAGACAGACAGAATGTTAGAAAAAAAAAAAAATCAAAACAGGAAATAAAACGAAAAAATTTATAAAAAAAATACAGAAAGAAATTTAAATAAACACAGAAAAATCTACCAACCAATCCCCAAAGAGCATTTGTGTAATGACAGTCATTTGATTTTCTGTATGTCACGAGGCCACATCCTACTGAAATATTTTGACCAGTTTTTGCATTATTATTATTATTATTATTATTTTCTTCCAAGTGCATAAGAATGATAAGAGATGGTGATCAGTGTTGTTGTGTGGTCACTTGTGGCCAGCAGTAGGTAATTTCCTTTTCACCACCACCCCCTCCCCAACCACCGCACCTGCGTAAATTTCGGCTAGATTTAGGCCTTAAAAAAAAAATTTTTTTTAAAGTCTTTTGTTTTGGTTTTTTTTTGTGTATTTTAATTAACTGCTAAATCTGCTATTGTTATAATTCAGTCTTCTTGGAATCTGGAAAAGAAAATTAAAAGAAATTTGTATTAAAATCATTAAAATATTAATTAACAAAGCAAAGGATAACTGGAATGGTAGAACAAAACAAACTGAACAATTAAGTTATATGATTTTATTATTTTACTTATTTCGGTCTGTGGACTGTGGGGCCATGCTGGGGCACTGCCTTGAAGATTTTTAGTCAAGCGATCCGACCCCTGCTCCAGTACTTATTTCTCTTTTTCTTTTGAAAGTATTGTACTTGTTAGGAGTCTCTTTTGTTACGGGAATGTATACACGACACCACCGGTTGTAGGGGACAAATGCAGACACAAAAACACACACATATATGTGCGACAGGCTTCTTTCAGTTTCCATTAACCAAATTCACATGCAGAGCTCTGGTTGGCCGAGGTGGCCGGGTGTAGTAGAAGACATTTGCCCAAGGTGCCATGCAGTGGAACTGAACTGGGAACCATGTGGTTGGGAAGCAAACTTCTTACCACTCAGCCATATCAATGCCTATAAATAAATGTGTTGTTTGTTCCTTCTTGAGCCATGCCTGTCTCAGAAGGGACGGTTTCCCAGTTTCATTGGCATATAGGTTCCCTACCTGGATGGGACGCCAGTCCGTCACAGGTGAGCTGCCAGATGCAGGAGGAAAGAGTGAGAGAAAGTAGTGGCGAAAGAGTCAGCAGAAGTTCGCCATTGCCTTCTGCCAGAGCCACGTGGAGCTCAGGTGTTTCACTCATAAACACACACATCGCCCGGTCTGAGATTCAAACCCGCGATCTCCCAAGCGCAAGTCCGCTGCTCTAACCACTAGGCTATGTGCCTCCACCTATTAATAAATAATATACATGAATAGATAACGAGGGTAATGCAGGAACATGTGGCAAGTCAGTGTAACAGAACCGATGAACCGCGACAGAAATGTTTATATGTATAAAAGACAAAAACAAAACGTTTGAAACAATTAAAAAACAAAGACATCAAAAAGCTATTTGTCATGTATTATGTATTTGATGACAATGTCTTTTGTTGTTTTGTGGTAGGACACAATAGTATGGCCAATGATGGTACACGCACATACACACACACACACACACACACACACATATATATATATATATATATATATATATCATATATATATATATATATATATACACATATATATATACACATTCACTCCTACATAAATATGAATGCAGGAACATATACAAATGTAAAACATACACTCACACAAATATAAACGCATACATGCAAACACACACAAAGACAAATACACTAACATAAGCACACATATTCACACAAATACACGCACGCAAACACACTAATAACAAAGAGGAAGGTGAGTGAGGTCAGTCTACCTGCTAGAAATAGCAGTCAAATCTCTCAAACTACGTCCTCTTATCAGAGTTAAAAGAGAGATGCTTTTGACAATTTAGTAACTGATATAAAAATAAAGATGGGATGGTCAATGTTGGAACGTCTTTGATCAGAGACCTATTGACCGTGGTTGACTTAGGGTTATAAACAACAGCAATAGTGAAACAAATCTCTCAACAAAGTCTATTTACATTGTAAACTAATACCTTCCAATTCTACCGAAAGACAAGGAGGGAGTCTGAACATGATTGCTCAATCTGCAAGAAATATCAGCCAATTTCCCTTATATCACATGCTACAATCTTACAAAAGCAGGACACACTGAATAATGCAGATTTAGATATACTACATCTGAGGTCTGTTTTTTTTTTTCTCATTTCAGAAAGAGATGGTCACTACTAGAATGTCTTTGGTGAAAAGACTGCTTGATCAGGCCAGACCTGGAGACTAACCTCTAATGAAATATTAGTGACCAAATACAAAAGGTTTTTATACTTTAGGGTGAAGAAAATGTTTTTCTTTAGAGCATTTGCAGCATAAAGGAAACAGCTCCAAGAATGGATTGAAACCTCATTACACATTTGAATTGGCAGAAACGTAACCTTGCCAAGCTGCACTTGGGAAAGTTTAGCTATTTTGATATCAACTCACTCGAGGCTGGGGTCAATTCAATTGACTAGCCCCCAACACACAAATTTCAGGCCTTGTGCATGTAGTGGAATGGATTATTATTATTATTAGCAGTAGTAGTAGTAAAGGTGGTAAGCTGGCAGAATCCTTAATGCATCTTTACATTCTGAGTTTAAAAGCTGCCAAGGTAGACTTTGCCATTCTCCCTTTCGGAGTCAAAGAAATAAGTACCAGTGAAGAACTGGGGTTGATGTCATTGCCTAGTGCCCACTTTTGAAAAAAAATTCAGGCCTTGTGCCTATCATAAAATGAATTATCATTATCATTAAGCTCGCAAGGAATGAAGCCAGTATGCTCCGTTGGATGTGTAATGTCAATGTGAATACCCGTCAGAGTGTAAGTATCTTGAGAGAAAAGCTGAACATTAGAAGCATCAGTTGTGGTGTGCAAGAGAGACGATTGCGCTGGTATGGACATGTGGTGAGAATGGAGGAGGATAGCTGCGTGAAAAAGTGCCACACCCTAACAGTTGAGGGAAGGTAGGCCCAGGAAGACCTGGGCTGAGGTGGTGAGGCAAGACCTTCGTACATTGGGCCTCACCGAGGCGATGACTACGGACCGAGACCTTTGGAAATGTGCTGTGCGTGAGAAGACCCGGCAAGCCAAGTAAGATCGTTGCCAGTGCCCCTGGACTGGTTCTTGTGCGGGTGGCACATGAGATGCACCATTTTGAGCGTGGCCGTTGCCAGTACCGCCTGACTGGCTCCTGTAGGATTTTCGAGCGAGATCGTTGCCAGTGCCCCTGAACTGGCTTGTGTGGGTGGCACATAAAAGACACCATTTCGAGCGTGGCCGTTTTCGTGCGGGTGACACGTAAAAGCACCCACTACACTCTCTGAGTGGTTGGCGTTAGGAAGGGCATCCAGCTGTAGAAACTCTGCCAAATCAGGCTGGAGCCTGGTGTTGCCATCCGGTTTCACCAGTCCTCAGTCAAATCGTCCAACCCATGCTAGCATGGAAAGCGGACGTTAAACGATGATGATGATGATGATGATGATGATTGTCATTATAGTTAAGCTGGTGAGCGGGCAGAATCATTAGCATGCTAGGCTAAATGCTAGCAGCATTTCGGCTATCACTACCTTCTGAGTTCAAATTCTGCCAAGGTCAACTATGCCTTTCTTTCTTTTGAGGTTGATAAAATAAGTATTAGTTGACCACTAGGGGGTCATCGTAATCAACTTAACTAAGCCCTCCCCGAAATTGCTGGCCTTGTGCCAAAATTTGAAACTGGCAGAATCGTTAGCACACAGGGCGAAATGCCTACGAAATGCCTAGTGACATTTCTTCCAACTTTACATTCAGAGATCAAATCCACCAAGGTCCACCCTGCCTTTCATCCTTTTGTGGGGTCGATAAACAAGTACCAGCTGAACACAGAGGCTGATGCAAACAACTATACCCATCCCCCAAATTGCTGACCTTGTACCAAAATTTTAAACCATTATTATTATTATTATTATTATTATTATTATTATTATTATTATTATTATTATTATTATTATTATTATTATTATTAGTAAGGCAGTGAGCTGGCAGACTCATTAGCATGCTGGACGAGATACTCAGCAGTATTTCACCCGTTGCTATGTTCTGAGTTCAAATTCCACCAAGGTCAACTTAGCCCTTTTCATCCTTTCAGGGTCGATAAATTAAGTACCAGTTGCGTACCGGGATCGACCTAATTGACTGGCCCTCTCCCCCAAAATTTCAGGCCTTGTACCTATAGTAGAAAGGATTATTATTATTATTATTATTATTATTATTATTATTATTATTATTATTAGTGCTATACCTCTACAGCTTTAATATTTTGTTGTTTATGAATTAGCATAACCCCAGTGACTCATATTTCACAGCTGCTACTCCAGGGTCAACTAATTTCCAATAAAAAGCTTCCCTTTAGCATTATTCATAAGCTGTGCGAAGCTTGTGCTCCTTTCAACTCCTGCACCCCCAACCGCCCCCCACCCCCACCACCCACCACTGCTACCGTTCATAGAAATGAATAAATTAATAAATTATGCAATTTCAATCGCTTCTCTAAATCTGTGACCATTGTGCCATGAGTTTTAATAATGGACGAAATGCTGTGCCTTCTCAGCTACCATTGCAACACCCACCCTCCTCACCAACATTATAGAATAACGTGCACATGTACTTATACACGCGTACAAATGTTTGTGTGTGTGTGTGTGTGTGTGGTGTGTGTACGAATAATATATATATATATATATATATATATATATATATAAAAACGCAGAGAGAATACAGTTATGTACACGCGTATATATTTGTGTGTGTATACGACAGACAAAGAGAGCAAGAGATAGATAGATCTGTGTGTGAGTGTGTGTATATACACACAAACACACATATACACATGTATATATACATCTGTGTATGCGTGGGTGTTTATGAAAATGTGTTGAGTTGAAAACTAACAGAGAAAACACTACACACTTGAATAAACAATGCAAATGTTTGGCTAAGCCTTAAGACGGACAAAATTTGAAATCACTCTGTTTTTATAATAAATTTGATCTTGCACCCGGTATTGAGTTCTTACATGAGAATATCTTGTACTTTATTAATTAGCAAGTTTTGATTAATATATGTGTGTGTGTGTGTGTGTGTGTGTGTGTGTGTGTGTGTGTCAGGGTGGCTTTGGAGTAAGAAGTTTACTTCCCAACCACATGGTTCTGGGTTCAGTCCCACTGTCTGGCGCCTAGGGCAAGTGTCTCCTACTACAGCCTCGAGTCAACCAAAGCCTCGTGAGTGGGTTTGGTAGACGGAAACTGAAAGAATCCTGTCATGTGTGTATGTATGTGTCTTCGTGTCAGTGTTTGTATCCCACCACTGCTTGACAACCGGTGCTGGCATGTTAATGTCCCCATAACTTAGCGGTCCAGCAAACAACCCAATATAACAGGTACCAAGCTTAAAAAGAATACAAGAACAGGGGTCGGTCAGTTTGACTAAAATTCCTCAGGGCAGTGGCCCAGTATGACCACTACCTAATGACTGAAACAAGATATATATATATTCCGTTTTGGGATTTGGTTTGCAAGATTCTTTATGTGAGTTTGTGTGTTGAAGAATATTTTATCGTGTCTGGAGGGAGTCATTGTCATTTTTTTTCCTCTCCATTTAATATTGTTCATGTTGTTGTTGTTATTATTGTTGTTGGGACGGGGGCCATTGCTTGAGCTATGATCAAGAGCATTCAACTCATGAACACTATATGTATGTATATATATATATATATATATATATATATATATATATATATATATACTCTTTTACTTGGTTCAGTCATTTGACTGTGGCCATGTTGGAGCACTGCCTTTAGTCAAGCAAATCGACCCCAGGACTTATTCTTTGTAAGCTTAGTACTTATTCTATCTGTCTTTTTTGCCGAATCGCTAAGTTACGGGACGTGAACACACCACCATCGGTTGTCAAGCTTTAAGCAATGACACCCCACCAAAAAAACAAAAAAAAAAACATGAACAATATTAAATGCAGAGGTAAAAAAAATGGCAATAATAAAAGACAACCATAGAGAATGAGTGGAGTTTATGCTTTTCTCGAGGTTGTTAGTGCAGTAAATGGTATGAAATACGTAGCACTTGGAAAGAAATTGAAACGAGACCTCAGGAGATGACCATTTTGGTTACAGCATGTTTTATTAAATTTTGCTGTTTGTAGAATAGAAATGCAAGTTGCTGTAAAGTAATTCTTGCATTAATTCTACAGTAAATATTGTATAGTGTTGGAGACAGTTATTCTAAACATATTGTTAGGAGAGGGAATTTAGCAATTTTTATATAAAAGACTGTTTTATTTCATCTCATTTTTTTTTTTAGAAAAGATTCATTGGTCAATGAACAGAAAAAAATGTATAAAACAATAATAAAAAAAGTCTTAGGAAAAAACCCAAAAAGAACCAAATTACAGGTAAAGTTTTTTGAACAAATGTTTTTCATCAATCACTATCTCTTTCTCTCTCTCTCTCTCTCTCTCCTTTTCTTTCTGTCTGACTCTGTCTGTCACTCCCTCCCTCTCTCAGTTGCTTCTTTCTCTTTGTTGTCTGTCTATCTCTCTATCATTTCATGCCTCTCTCTCCTCCTCTATCTGCTTGTTTCTCCCCTCCCCCACCTAGCTCTCTTTGTTGCTCCCTCCTTCACTGTCTATTGCTCCCCACTTCTCTTAGTTACTCCCTCCACCCTTGTCTCTCTCTCTTTACCCTTCTTTGTCTGTCTGACTCTGACTCTCTTTCTCTGTCTGTTCCTCCCTCCCTCCCTCTCTCAGTTGCTTCTTCCTCTTCATGTCTGTCCATCTCTCTCTGCTCTGTCTATCATTTCATGTCTCTCTCCTCCTCTGTCTGTCTGTTGCTCTCTCTCCACTTTGTCTCTCTCTCTCTCCCCCTCTTACACACACTCTCTCTCTGTCTGTTACTTTCTCCTCTCCATCACTTCATTCCTTCCTCCCTCCTCCTCTCTTTTTCCCTCCTCTTCTCTGTCTGTTACTCTCTCCACTTTGTGTGTGTGTCTGTGTGTGCAAGCACGTCTCCCCCCTCTCTCTAACATTCACATATGGTCACTCTCAGTAATACATCAAGGTTTGTTGTGTAGCTATCTTTGAAAGATTAATTCACATCATCACCACCACCACAACTATCTTCCTCTTCCTCCTCCTCCCCTTCGTCACAATTACACACAAAAAATTCAGAAGAATTTTTGCCAACACACTCAAGTGATGACAAAAGATAAAAATACCAAAAAAAAAATAATAAAAGAAATAACATTTTTTAACTACTGCCACCTAAGTCTTTAAAAGATACAATTACTTTGTGATAGAACTATTAGGTTTTACTAAAGCAACACAACAATAATAATAATAATAATAATAATAATGATAATAACAATAATAATAATAATGATGATAATAATAATAATAGGGAGAAGAAGAAATAGTAGTAGTAGTAGTAGTAGTATATGTGAGAAAGTGTTATAGATTAAGGCATTCTATTTGGCCAGTTGGTGGAGATTGAATTCAGAAAAATGTCACTGGATAAAGGTGTTGACAACCATGTTAGCATACATGCTTGTCTGTTTTTGTCCTCCTGACTTGAAACCTTGCATCACATAAAAAAAAAAGTGTGGGGGGGAGGAGAGAAGTGATGAAGAGAGAGATAAAGTATAGGTGAGTTGAAAGAGCGAGGTGGAAGGGACGCGTGTGTAAACACTTTTAAGCTGTGCTAAGTCTTGATATTGTTAAGGTCTCAGAGTCATAACCAAACAGAGGGAAGAAAAATTTCTATTCAGTTGGCATCTTTTTAAAAAGAAAGAAAAGAACAGGGGGGAGACGTGGGGGAGAGCGAGAGAGAGAAAGTGAAAGTGAAAGCTAGAGAGAGACAGAGAGAGGGGAGAGCGTGGACGAGGGAAAGAGATGAGAAATGGAATCGAAAAGTAGTAACATATGGATTTTTTCTCTCCGTTCAAACCACTTCTCGCTTGTTGTCGAGAGAAACCTTTTAAAAGCACTCATCAACCTGTATGTCCGTGTATGTCCGTGAGTGTGTATGTGTCCGTGTGTGTGTGTGTGTGTGTGTGTGTGTGTGTGTGTGAAATATGCTACTCAATTAATCTTCTTTTAGCCTTTGTCTGTCCCCCGCAATCTCAAATCAATTACAGGACAACAGGAGCAGAAACTAGAAGAGGCTACTACCTTGTCGATTTCAATCTCCTTTATAATTCCTGGTCGTTGATACGCACTTCCCACCCTTAGGTGGTGGTGGTGACAGTGGTGGTGGTGTGAAAGGAAAAGGAAGAGAGTGGGAGCTTCGATGGGGAGTGGGCGTGTGGAGGGGTGATCACAAAGTTTTCTTTTTCTTCCTCTTTGCTTACATTAGCTCTGCTTTTCCACCTTCCCCTCCCTCAACAACACTTCTGCTCTCCCCTACCACCTCTCGCCTCCCCCCTCCCAAACCTCACCACCACCCACCCCACCCACCGTTACACTCCCCACCCGACACCAAATTTGTTTGCAAGGTTCAATGGCTAACAATATCTCGACACACAAGCTATTTAATTTCCACTCCATTTCAGCCATGTAACCGGCAACAACCGGCCAGGTTCTTTGCAATTTCGATACTGAACAGCTATCACCGCCGTCAGCACGAAGTCTAAACATTTTCCCAATAATCTTTTGCAGCTATTATCCAGCCTCGAGAATCATTTAAAGATAAACTATTTATTCTCAATTGGCAATTACTAATCTCCAGCCTTTAGGTTAATTAGAGATTATGCCGTAAATAACATGTTTTACGGTATTTTTTCTTTACCTCCTCACCGCTTCTCTCCTCTCCAAACCGCCCCAGTGCCATTGCTGGTGTCGTAAATACCAACTTGTTTGCAGACCCCCTCCACCAAACATTAAACGCTTCCAGTGTTGATGTATTGGAGTAACAGAGCAAGAGCACGGGGTTAAAGAGGAGGCTCGTCTTTTTTCTTTTTATTTTCAATTTCCATCTTTTATTTGTTTCAGTCGTTTAGACTGCGGCCATGCTGGGGCACCACCTTGAAGAATTTTTTAGTTGAATGAATCGACTTAATACTTATTTAAAAAAAATTTTTTTCAAAGTCTGGTACTTATATCAATCTATTTTGCCAAACCACTAGGTTACGGGGGGCTAAAACATACTGAAATTAGTTGTCAAGTAGTGGAGGTGGGGACAAACACAGACATGAAGGTGCACACACACACATGCATATATGTGTATGTTTGTGTGTGTGTGTGTGTGTGTGTATATATATATAATATCTACAGTTGGCCCAAGGCTACAGTAGAAGACACTTGCTCAAGGTGTCACACAGTGGGACTGAACCCAGAACGATGTGGTTGGGAACCAAGCTTCTGACCACTCGGCCACAGCTGCACCTGTGGCTTAGTTTTATTTCCAGAACCATAAAAAAAAAATGAGAAGAAAATACTGCATTTGATAGTGTATAAGATGCACTTTTAACCAAAAAAAGAAGAAACTAAAAAAAAACAAAGAAAAATTACCCCCACCCCACTGCCAAAAAATAATAAAATTCCCACTTGGGTCCTATATGCAAGAAGTCAGACCTCCTATAAGGCTTAACACACTAAAAACTGTTTTTTACCTAAATATACACAGCTGAAATGCATTATTGTCAGTATCGACCCCTGGTCATACTGTAATGGACTTGCAAGGCAAGCTTTCGAGCTGCCATGATGTATGAGTGACCAAGAACACAACACACCCCCTGAAAGGGATGCTAGTCCATCGCAACAGGGAATTGAAACCCCTTATCTTACAATTGAGAGTGTAATACTCTCAGCACTAGGTCACACACCTTTGGTGTTAGGAAGGGCATCGAGCTGTAGAAACCATATCCAAATCAGACAGGAGTCTGGTGCAACCTTCCAGCTTGCAAGCCCTGGTCAAACTGTCCAACTCATGTTAGCATGGACAACGGATATTAAATGATGATGACATACTAGAGATTTCAATGATGTGATTGTTTAGCTATAGGATGACATTGCAGGGTTGGTATGAGTTACTGGATCTGACCAGTTTCAACAGAAAACTGGTTAAACATTTTGATCGGATAAAGCCATTTAAATGCTAAAGGGTTAAAACCCTTCGAAGCTGTGCCCCAGTATGGCCACAGTTTGGTAACTGAAATTAATTAAAGAAAATACTAAATGGAAAGAAACAGTTTAAAAAAAAAAATTTTTTTAAACCCTCACCTTTCTCTGATGGCGAATTATCTTCATCTTTTACAGGTTTTTCATATTCTGTCTGGAATCTGGTGTTTGTGTTGTATATTTTGTCCCACAATACTTTTATTTCATAATCGTAATGTTTCCATTCAGGGACAATCCTGATGGCTGCTTGTAATTTCGGTTCTTTTGTTAATGGGTTATTACACTGGAATAGAAAAAGACAATGAAAATATAGTAGAATGAAAATATAATGAAACACAACAAAAGGGACATCATCTTCATCATCATCATCATCATCATCATCTAATGTTGATTTTCGATGCTGGCATGGGTTGGACGGTTTGACGGGAGCTGGTAAGGTCAAGGACTGCACCCTTGCCTTGACATGTGATGGTCACTTTCATACAAGCAATGTTGACCATTTCCAGTCTTCTGTGGGAAACATGTTTGGCCATGAGAAAATATCACTTTGCTCAGAAACAAGTGAATGTTGGCAACAGGAAGAGCATCTGGCCATAGAAAAATCTGCCTCGGAAAATTCTGTTTGACCAATGCAAGCATGGAAATGTAGGTGCACGATGATGATGATGATGATGAGGATTCCATCTGATGCTCCAATAATTCTCTTGACCTGCTGCCCAGCACTGGATGAAAAGCAAAGTTAATGATGGCAAAAATTTTAAGTGAGTTTAGAAATGGGTGAGGGTTGGTGACAGAAAGGGCATCAGGACATAGGGAATCTACCTCGACAAATGTAAGCTTGGTAAAGTGGTTGTTAAATAATGACAATGGTGATGATGTGGTAACACTTCTGTCAACTCACTGCCCCGCATTAGATGAAAGGCAATGTTAAACCTTGGAAGGGATCTGAACTCAGAGTATGAAGAACCACAGCCAATATTGCAAGGTCTTTTGTCCAAAGTTCGAACAATTCTGCCAGTTTCCAACCACGAACAACAAAACAAAACAAAACAAGAAGCCACACAGGAACCAATAAAAGCTCGATAATATATCATTAACAAACATCTTCATAGTCATCGTTTCCAATCTTCCGTAAAAACATGTCTGGTCATGGGGCAGTATCATTTTCCTTGGGAACAAGTGAGAGTTGGTGACAGGAAAGGCATCCAACAGCAGAAAACCTGCCCCAATAAATTCTGTGATCCTCACAAGAATAGAAAAATGTAAATGATGACAACGACAATGATAATGTAACGATGGTGATGATGCTGACGATGTAGACTGGACACAATGGTAGCGTATAACGAATTATGCATATAATGTAAGTATTGATGGTGTGTAATGATTGTGAATAATGATTGACTGCAAAGACAGTGCATAACAAATGTGTATAATGTATGCTCATAACAATTGCATGCAATGATTCTGCGAAAGGAATCGCTGTAATAAATGTGTGCAATTCTCAACACAATAAAGGAGGGCTATTAGAAGAAGTGCTTCCATTGTCAAGGATCCCGAATACCTGTTAGTCTTCTATACCCTAAGACCCTCTCCCCTCAACCATCTCCTGCTTAGGGAGGATATGCAGCTACTGGATAATAAGGGACAATGTAAGTGTGAGAAACAGCTGTCGACTCTTACAGTATGTACACTAAGAAGAGTTGGAAAATTTGTATTCAATATTAAGGCTATTAAGAACATTCCACACACACACACATGTATATGCATACACACACACACATGTATATGCATATACACACATACACACACACATATGTATACATAATCATACATGTTATTTCAATGATGCACACACATACACGCATGTATATAAACTATATAGTTGGGTAGCAGAGTCAACATATTTAATGCAAGCAACAATAATATAAATATACATTAGGTATATATATATATATATATATATATATATATATATATATATATATATATATACATACATATATGTCTACATATATACATACATATATATGTATGCATATATATATGTATACATATACACATACATATATATGTATGCATATATATATGTGTATATATATATAGATGTATATATACATATATATATATATATATATATATATATATATACATATATATATACATACATGTATATATATAGATGTATACAAATATATACATACATAAACATTTAGATGTATACAAATAGATACATACAAATATATACATACATAAACATTTAGATGTATACAAATAGATACATACAAATATATACATACATAAACATTTAGATGTATACAAATAGATACATATATATATATATATATATATATATATATATATATATATATATATATATATATATAGATGTATACAAATAGATACATATATATACATATATATAGATTTATACAAATAGATACATATATATATACATATAAAGATGTACACAAATAGATACATATATATACATATATATAGATTTATACAAATAGATACATATATATACATATATATATAGATTTATACAAATAGATACATATATATACATATATATAGATTTATACAAATAGATACATATATATACATATATATAGATTTATACAAATATATATATATATATATATATATATATATATATATATGTATCATTTCCAATCTTCTGTAAAAGTATATATGTCTACAAGTGTATATATATATATATATATATATATATATATATATATATATACATATTACATGGAAAAATGTGAGCAAGGGAAATAATATTCTCAAGATCTGGAAAAGTACAGGAAAAATTACTACACTTGGAAAAGTTCTGGACAACTTATTACATCTGGTAAAGTTGAAAACAAGAAAATTTTTACTTAAAATATTAGCTTTTATTAAAACTAAAAATATATACAAATTGTTTTACAACCAATATATCTACTGAAATACATTGCCTCTGTTTGAATAATTTTGAAACTAATGAAGAATTCAGTGACATAACGGAGAATTAGTAGGGTGGTGAAGATAGCAAGCTGGCACAATCACCAGTATCTCAGAAGAAATTCTTTAGTGCCATTTTGTTTATCTGAGTTCAAATTCAGCTGAGGTCAACTCTGCCTTGCATTCCTTCAGGGTTGATGAAAGAAGCAATAGTCAAGTACTAGGTTCAATATAATTGACTTCCTCCTCTCTTCAAAAATTGCAGGCCTTGTACCAAAATTTGAAACGGTCATTGGAGTGGTATTGGAACATAAGTCAGTATGGAATTTTTGCTGGAAGCTTTTGCTTGAATTTAAAGCCTGCATAATTGGTAGGTGGGGGGGGGGGGTCTGAAAGGGGTCTCAGCCTTCCTCAGTTAGTTTTCTACCATATTTCTTAAAAATCGTGGTAGAGGCCTTGGTCTCGAGACCATTCGTGTCTAGAAACTGAGGTTGGGGGTAAGCAAGGGCATGCTCCCCATAGAAGATCCATCTCCAAAAAAGCCTCATGATAGCAAAGGAGAATGGGCACCAGCCAGCCCAAAGGTTGGAGTCGGCTGCACCTGCCTACCTCGGTTGCTGTGGCATTGAGGTCGATCCAACCACCCCCGTTAACGGGGACAAACTCCGGATTTAAAACACTTGATGATGATGATAATAGAACCAGAGCTAGTCACAGATAGTTTGGGACCAAAAGAACTTGAATGGAAGACAGAAAGGTCAATCATTTAACCTTTACTGCTTTCAGTGAATGGGACCCCACCTTAAAGGCTTTTAGTCACACATGCAACCCTTTTGCTCTTGGTGATCGTAGCATGGCCAGTTGCAATAAACAATATACTCCATGGTTTCAGGTTCAGTCCCTTTCTGTAGCACCTTGAACAAGTGTCTTCTACTATAACCCCAGGCTGACCAGAGCCTTGCAAGTG
>NC_142937.1:23154025-23181525 GCF_046866305.1 Octopus bimaculoides
ATCCTCTGTACCCAAGAGATTCTAAGCATTTTTCTATAAAACCACATTTCTGCAGCTTTTAGTCTCTTCTCCAAGACCTTGCTTATCGGCCAAGACTCACATCCATACGTCAGCACCAACCAGATGTAGTACTTCACTGAAGGCGGCGAGCTGGCAGAAACATTAGCACGCCGGGCGAAATGCTTAGCAGTATTTCATCTGCCGCTACGTTCTGAGTTCAAATTCCGCCGAGGTCGACTTTGCCTTTCATCCTTTCGGGGTCGATAAATTAAGTACCAGTTACGCACTGGGGTCGATGTAATCGACTTAATCCCTTTGTCTCTCCTTGTCTGTCCCCTCTATGTTTAGCCCCTTGTGGGCAATAAAGAAATAAGATGTAGTACTTCAATAGCATTTTCTTGACTTGACACCTACCATACAATATCATTTTAAAAATATACAATCACATCATCAAAATCTCAAAGCTACAAGACAATATAGAATAAATTCAAACAGTAAGAATAAATAAGCATTACCTGTGATAGAGTAATCTGAATATCAAAGCCTTAAATTAGAACTCACAATCTTAAAAGAAAGAACTGGATAAATACATCAGATATCATCTGAGACAGACAATGCTGGACAATGAGATCAAATGGTCAAGCCAGAACCACCTTTGGTCCAAGACAAAAAGAGGCTACACAACAAAAAAGTATATTTATAAACACATAACAAGTGACACAGGTTACTATGAGGTAAAATGTATTTCTTTTATTCATTTCAGTCATTTTGACTGTGGCCATGTTGGAGCACTGCCTTTAGGCGAACAAATTGACCCCCAGGACTTATTCTTTGTAAGCCTAGTACTTATTCTATCAGTGTCTTTTGCCAAACTGTTAAGTTACGGGGATGGAAGGAAAAGACGGAGGAGAAGGAGAAGGAGAAGAAGACGAAGAAGAAAAAGAAGAAGAAGAAGAAGAAGAAGAAGAAGAAGAAGAAAAAGAAGAAGAAAAGAAGAAAAAGAAGAAGAAAAAGAAGAAGAAAAAGAAGAAGAAGAAGAAGAAGAAGAAGAAGAAGAAGAAGAAGAAGAAGAAGAAGAAGAAGAAGAAGAAGAAGAAGAAGAAGAAGAAGAAGAAGAAGAAGAAGGATGAGGAGGAAACTGCAACTACTCCCCTCGTGGTATATAAGTCTTAGAAACTCCAACAGATTATCCTGTAGCTAATTTACCATTCCCAACCATATCATTTCCATTCCAAAACTAACTTCATTTTCTCTTCTGTTTTTACAGCACCACAGAACCATATATTATGGTACCTGAATCAATAGCATCGATGAGTTTACTTCTTGTAATATGAAACAACCAACACAAAGTTTACAATTTCAGACAGGTAGGGAGGGAATTGATGCTCACAACATCAACAATAGAACTTCAACAGAGAGAAAGAGAGAGAACGATTGTATACGTCTGTGTGTTAGTGTGTGGTGGAGGTGGGGGTGTGTGAATAAATACTAAAAAAAAACAAAACAGATAAGAATTCTGGTGAGGGGGGGGGGAGTATGTGAGTGAGAAAGATAGGGAGAGACTTATAATTATAAAGATGAAGAAAATGATTGAAAGAGGCAAGATGAGGATGATCGAACGGAAAGGAAATAACTGATTGAAAAGAGAAGATGAAAATGAAAAAAACAAAAGCAAAACAAAACTGAGAATTCGGATCAAAAACAAGATGAAACTGAAGATGCTGAAGGAAAGGAAGAAGCAAAAGAAAGAAGATGAGGAAGGATGAAGTTAATGAAAGAAGATGCAAAAAAAAAAAAAAAAAAAAGAGTTTCAGTAAGGTGGGTAATTATGAGTTTGGTAGTTAGTTTCTCTGCAAAGATTATTGATGAATAAATGTGATGATGATGGTTATTTTTTTGTGTTTTTTCTCCCCCTTTTAACAAACTTTTGCAGATTGGAAGGAAATATTTGTTACAAATATGAAATATGAAGAAATATTTAAAAAAAAATTTAAAAAAAAAAAAAAAATTAAAATAATGAAAATCTTCTGTCATCAAATTTCGAACAAACCGGAACATTGCATGTCCCGTGAAGTGAGTTGATAGTTGATATATATATTTCCGGATAAACAACAACAGTAATAATAATAATATTAAAGAAATTTAAAATAAAATGGAAAATAAAACACAAGGGTAGAAAGAAAAGCTTGAATAGTAATTTGTAAGATCTTTCACATGGGTATCTGTATATTCTATAAATCATATTTCACTTCGACTCAAATGGGTTTTTGTTGGATATTATAATTTTTGCTCTCAAAAATATCTCTTCTTTTTCTTACTTCACTCTTTTACACTTTAATTTGTTTCAGTCATTTGACTGTGGCCATGCTGGAGCACCGCTTTTAGTCAAGCAAATCAACTCCTGCACTTATTCTTTGTAAGCCTAGTACTTATTCTATTGGTCTCTTTTGCCGAACTGCTAACTTACGGGGAAGTAAATACACCAGCGTCGGTTGTCAAGCGATGTTGGGGGGGGGGGACAAACATACAAACGCACATATATATATATATATAAATATATATATATATACATATATAGGACGGGCTTCTTTCAGTTTCCGTCGACCAAATCCACTCACAAGGCTTTGGTCAGCCTGTGGCTGTACTAGAAGAGACCTGCACAAGGTGCCACGCAGTGGGTCTGAACCTGGAACCATGCGGTTGGGAAGCAAACTTCTTACTACACACCTATGCTAGGGCCTTCATATAATTACCATTTAAAAACATGCAGACTGTCATATGTGTGTGTGTGTGTGTGTGTGTGTGTTCATGACACTCTACATGAATTTACACACACACACACACATATATATATACATATATACAGACACACACAAGTTTAAAAAAAAGTCAAGCATCATCGACATTTAGAATGTTAGAATGTGTTGGGATAAACCAGCGATAAAAGGCGTCGCTATTAATGGTGACAACATAAAGAACAAACAGACCGAAACTACTTCCCTGGCAAAACACGTGATTTTTTTTTTCTTAAAAGATTATTATTAATTGGATCTAATCAATTTACGGCAAAATATAAGTAAATATTTTTTCTTTTTCTTGAAGTAAAGATTATCCTGAGGAGTCAGTGGTTGTGTGTATGTGTATATATATATATATATACACACACATACAAATATATACATACATATATGTATATACATTTATATACACATACATATATATCGACTGTAAATATGGAATATTATATTTGCAATTAGTAAATAATGATATATATTGATGTTATATATACATATATACATACATATACACACATATCACAAAGCCTTTCATGTCTTTGAACATCAACCGACTAAAACTAAAACCCAACACTGGGCCTAGGGACATATCATGCATGTCATTAAGGGAAATTTACAAGGAATGCATTAAAAAAAAGGGAAAACAGAAAAAAAAGTTAAAAAATAAATTCTTCTTGAAGATAGCAACGACTTCCTTCCTTCCTTACCTATCCATCTACGGTAAAAAACACATGTCTTTCAATCTGTTTAATCCCTGGAACTCTCAAAAATTGGTAAAAATCGGAAATTACTAATAGATTCATACATATCACAGTATGGTATAAGCATGGTTTTTACTGAATTATGATTTGTTTCTCAGCCCCAGATTAACCCCCTGACAAAGCTGAACTCTGATCAAATGCAATTCAACCATAGCCATCCCACCTGTACCCTAGATACATATCCAGAACTACATCATTCAATCACTTATCTTCTTTTATCTTTCACTTATTTCAATCATTGGACTACAGTCAATTCCACTGAGCCTAATATTTTACTGGTATTTTATCATGCTCAAAAAGATAAGAGGCAAAGTTGACTCCAGTGGGGTTTGAATCCAAAATATAAAACCCCGAAGAGATGAAGATGGCTTCTACTTTAAGCACAAGGGTAACAATTGGGAGGGGAGAGGAGGTGGGGTTAGTCAATATTATTGGCCCCAGAATTTGACTTGCACTTTATAATAATAATGCTTTCTACTGTAGGCACAAGGCCTGAAATTTGGGGGAGGGTTATGGTCGATTACATTGACCCAAGTGTTTCACTGGTATTTAATTTATCAACCCTGAAAGGATGAAAAGCAAAGCTGACCTCGGCGGAAATTGAACTCAGAATGTAAGGACAGATAAAATGTCACTAATACCTCTGCCATTTCACGACCTTAACATTGCTGAGACCCCCTTCGGCCTACAAAGTTACTCTCCGAGGCACACGTCCGAGCAAGGTTGTTTATGGAAGACCAGCAGTCATCCATGCATGCCAGTCTTCCCTCTCCATGCCACTGATGTTATCCAACGGAAAGGCAAAGGCTGATACAGCTTGGCACCTGTGACATCGCAACTCATTTCTACAGATGAGTGAACGGGAACAACATGAAATAAAGTGTCTTGCTCAAGAACACAACACTCAGCCCAGTCCAGGATTCAAACTCACAACCTCACGATCATAAGCTCAACGCTCTAACCACTGAGCCATGCACCTTCACTTAACACTAATAGTATTAATTTTAAATTTTGCCACATGGCCACCAAATTTTGGACACAAACACACACAAATGCACAGAAAAGAGAAAGAAATGCTCACAGAACTAAATATATGACAAAAAGTACAAGTGATCAGTACATCTTCAGACTACTTAGCCAATATTATTTTTAATTTTGTTTTTCCTTTATAGAAAAGACTGAGGAACAAACAAGAACAAACACTTTTCTGAGGGTTGGTAAAAGCTTCAACAGCAAAACCTTGCAAAAGAATGTTCCTTCAACTCGACCAGAACAAAAAAAAAAAAAAAAACTTGAATGGCTACAATCTCAGAAAATACATCATTATTGTTATTATTATTCATTATTATTATTATTATTATTATTATTATTATTATTATTATTATTATTATTGCTGTTATTTATAAAGATGGTTTTGTTGTTAAAAGTCAAGTTTGGTGAAACACTGTCACAAGTGGACAACAACAATGTCTATCAACCACTAAGGGTTTACTAAAAAATAATACTAAAAAATACTAAAACTAAATAAATAAAACAATGATAATAATCTTTACAATACTGAATGAAACAAACAAATCAGACAATGAAAAACAAAATCACAAAGACACATACATATACAAACGAATAAAAAAAAAAGAGAAAAGAGGATGATAAAGAGAAAGGCTTTTGAAAAATTAAACACTAAAGTGGTCTATGTACCCTAGAATACTGAAAGGTTAGAAAAAGGAAAACTTTAAAAAAAAATAATGGATGATGATGATAATAATAATAATATAAATAATAACAATTACAATAAAATCTATCTTAAAAGAGATCAGTTCAGCTGAATGAAATATAAATATATATTTAAGAGGAAATACAAAAAAAAAAAAAAAGCAAGTTTGAATGTTATTTGGAAAGGAAGTCTAAGTGGTAATATGTTTTTCAGGCTTCAAAATATGAAAAGTGGTTAGGATCTTAAAAAGAACTTCTTTTTTTAAATTGGTAATAGATAGACAAAGTGAAATCATAGTCATGGCTTGTTATTATCAGAGTCGTGTAACTTTCAGCAGTGTTGAATTTACAATGTAATTATTCTTTTTCATTCCAGGTGCCATTATATTAAACATTTGCGAAGAGTAACCATGCCACGTACAAAAAATTCAGCAGAACTGTCAGATTTTCAAAGAGGTCGTATTGTTGGGCAATCTGGGGCTGGTCTTAGCCAGCGAAAAATTGCCGAAAATCTTCAAATTCCTCTTGCTACTGTTAATAGAATCATAGTGCAATTCAAAAGCCAAGGTCCAGGATTCGAACTCACAACCTCATGGTTGTAAGTTCGATGCTCTAACCACTGAGCCATGCACCTTCATATGTATATATATATATATATATACACACACACAAACACGCATATGTATGTATATATATATATATATATATATATATATATATATATATATATATTATATACATACATATGCGTGTGTGTGTCTGTATATATATATATATACACATGCATACATACATACATATGTACACACAGAGACATACTTTGGGAAACTAATAACTATATTCATTATTGCAGAATATGTTTTTTTGTTGCAGCTGTTGTTGTTGCTACAACAGTTATTACTGTGGTGGTGGTGGTGGTGGTTGGGGTGGTGTTGGTTGTGGTGGTGGTGGTTGGGGTGGTGGTGGTGGTGGGTGTAATGATAAAGGTTGAAGAGTTACTGAAGTATTCCTTTTTATTTTTTTCATCACAATTGATCCTTCTAGGTATTTATTTCTTTCCATATTTATTTTACTTTTCAGATAAATTTTTATTCTTTCCCAGCTTCAACTAATTTTTAAGGACACTATTTTTTTTTTAAACAACAGCTACAAGAAGAAGAAGAACAACAACAACAACAATAATTTATAAGGAAGACAAGAATAAACAAACATAAATGAGAGAGAAAAATTATTTTTCGCTTAACTTCTAACCTTTCATCTCACTCTTTAAGAATAACTGCAAACAGCAACGCCACCACCACCGTAAATAAGACTATCACCATGACCACCACAACTACTGGCAGCAACACTGCCACCAACACCATCAGTAAAAACACTATCAGCACCACCACCACCACTACCACCACTCCTACCATGAATATCCTTGTCATCATCATCATCACCATGACCCCCACTACTAACAATCACAACACTATCAGCCATCACCGCCACTGCCACTAGCAACGCTACCACTACCACCACAGTACTACCACCGCCACTACAAATAGCTGTGCTGTCATTAGCACCAAAAACAACACTGCTATCACAACCGCCAACCCCTCACCTGCTATTGCAAATAACTTAGACACCATCACCATGACCACCAGGACCACCACCACCACAGACATTGCTGTGACCATCACCATCAATAAGAACACTATTATCACCAAAACAGCATTACCACCACCACCACCACCACCACCACCACCACCACCAACACTGTTGTTACTACCAGTACCAATAACACTACCGCCAGCACCACCACCGATACTACCACCATCACTATCACCAATATCATTAACAGCACCACCTCCCAATAACACTACCACCTAAACTTGTTTATGTCTCCATCACCACGGCAGTCATTATCACCAGCATCATCCACATCATCACTCTTCACCCAGCTACTTTGTACACTCAGCAACAAGCAACACCAGCAGTACTAAATACTGCAATATACTATAGGCATCACTGCCACCACCATCATCACCAGAACAATGGTATCACTAAACCACGAGGAAATGATGAGGGTCACATCACCAACCATAATGTTATTAGTAGTGATGCTGCCACCACCACCATGAATCTGTGTTGGTAATAACGGGATAATGTAAGAAACAAGAGAGAGAGAGAAACAGGGAGTGAAGGTAGAAGGATGGATAGATAAGTATTTAGGTAGATAGATTGATAGATATAGACAGAGAGACAGATAGATAGAGATAGATAGATAGATAGATAGATAGATAGATAGATAGATAGATAGATATAGACAGAGAGACAGATAAATGATAGATAGAGAGATAGACAGAGAGATAGATAGATAGATAGATAGATAGATAGATAGAGATAGATAGATAGAGAGATAGACAGAGAGATAGACAGAGAGATAGATAGACAGAGAGATAGAGAGATAGATAGATATAGACAGAGAGACAGATAAACGATAGACTGCTAACTTACGGGGACATAAACACACCAACATGCGATGTGGGGGTACAACCACAGACACACAAATACATACATACATATATATATATATATATATATACGACAGGCTTCTTTCAGTTTCCATTTACCAAATCCACTTACAAAGCTTTGATTGGCCAGAAGCTATAGCAGAAGATACTTGCCCAAGGTGCCATGCAATGGGACTGAACCCAGAACCATGTGGTTGGTAAGCAAGCTACTTACCACATAGCCACTCCATATATATATGTATATGTATATATAATGTTAATGGTGCGAAATTGTAAGAACCTTTTGGATGTTGACTGATGAGGAATCAGCTAGAATTTTCTGTTGGTTGTGTTTATGTTAAATTTTTGAAATATACTTATATATATATATATATATATATATATTCATATATACATACATTTTTGTTGCAGTGTGTGTGTTTGTATTTGTGTGACTCTTGTGTGTTTATGTATAACCATGTATGTAAATATGTATGTGTGTGTGTGTGTGTGTGTGTGCATGAACAAGTGTGTGTATATGTGTGTGTATATATATGAATATATATATAAATATATATATATATATATATATATATATATATATATACACACACACATATACATGCATGCATACACACACATATATACATACATGGTTATACATAAACATACAAGTGCAAACACACACACTGCAACAAATATATATGCATTACAGATGAGCACTAATGCCTCGCCAAATACACAGATTGATCAGTCAGTCATATATTTACATATAATATACATATTTATATCTATGTAAACACCCTCCCCACTCCAACACTGGCAGCGACTAAATTTATTGGAATTTCCAATAAGAATTAGACGGCTCCTATGGTCATGAAAACCAAATTAGCTGCTGTCATTAACTGCAACAAGCATAATTTATTAAGCAGTCACAAAAAAAAAAAAAAAAAAAAAAAACACCATAAGGAATTTTTAAAGAATTTTATGTCAAACACCCTCCCCTACAGACTCCAATCTTACCAAAAACATAACCTCATATCACCTCACCACATAACACACATCACCTACCCATCGAGGTCAGCTCTGCTCTCAGCCACCCCCGCCCAAAAAAAGTTATCTCTCAATTTCGATCCTACATCTTAATATTTTGTGGTTTAATCTTAGCTCCAACACAAACACAAACACACACACACAAGGCACAATAATCTCGGACAAATTTATGCATTGTTTGAGGAGTCATTATTTTGTTTTCCATTAAGCTTACAGAACATTTTGTTTCAATTAAAGGCTACCATTAACAATTATGAAAAAAGAAATAATTTAATAATCATAATAATAATAATAATCCTTTCTACTAAAGGCAGAAGGCCTGAAATTTGGCTGCTACTTATATAAGTAACCCCGGAAGGAAGAAAGGTAAAGTTAACCTCAGCTGCATTTGAACTCAGAATGTAAAGACATGAAATGCCGCTAAGCATTCTGCTCAGCATACTAATGATTTTGACAGCTCGCTGCCTTACCAATAATAATGATGATGATGGTTCAAATTTTGGCACAAGGCCAGCAAGTTCAAGAAAGGAGGCTAGTTGATTACATCAATCCCAGGATACAACAGGTACATTTTTATTTTCATCCACCCCCAATAGGGTGAAAAACAGTTGACCCCCCCCCCCCCCCCAGTGGCACTTGAACTCAGAACGTAAAGACAGATGAACTGTCATGCCTTTCTACTATAGGCACATGAACTGAAATTTTGGGGGAGAAGGGAGAAGACTAGTAGCTTACATCAACCCCTGGGCTCAATTGGTATTTATTTCTAGTAGCTTAAGGTCAACCCCTGGGCTCAATTAGCATTTATTTCTAGTAGCTTACATCAACTCTTGGGCTCAATTGGTATTTATTTGATGGAAGCAAAGTTGACCTCAGCAGAATTTGAACTCAGAATGTGGGGCCTAGGACTCTGCCAACTCATGGCCTTTAATGATTTCCTGTTTTGGCACAAGGCCACCAATTTTGAGGACCGGAGCTGATTACATCAACTGCAGTGCTCACGTGCTGCTTATTTTATTAAGTCCAAAAGGCAAAGTTGATCTTCGCGGAATTTGATCTCAGAATGTAAAGAGACAAGAAAAACGCCACTGAGCATTCTGTCTGATGCACTAACGATTGCACCAGCACACTACAATAATCTTTCACACTATAGGCACAAGGCCTGAAATTTTGGGGGAGAGGAGCCAAGTCGATTACATCAACCCCAGTGCATGACTGATACTTATTTTCATCGACCCTATGAGAACTCAGAATGAAAAGACAGACGAAATGTCACAAATCGTTTTGCCCGATGCACTAACGATTCTCACAGCTTACTGCCTTAAGCAAAAAAAAAATTGGAAAATAATAATCCTTTCTACTATAGGCACAAGGAGAGAAATTTGCGGTGATGGGGGTTAGTTGGTTACATCGACACCAGTGGTTGACTGGTACTTATTTCTTTGATCCCATACCTCTAAGCATTTCACCTGGCGTGCTAATGATTTTGCCAGCTCGCCACCTTAATAATAATAATCCTTTCTAGTCTAGGCACAAGGCCTGAAATTTTGGGGGAGGGGGCGGCAGTCGATTACATTAACCCCGGCACACAACTGGTATTTAATTTATCAACCCTGAAAGAATGCAAGGCAAAGTCGACCTCAGCGGAATTTGATCGGGCACTCTCTGAGTTCGGGTTTGGGAATATTAACCCGATTCCCTTTCGATGCGAGGCCGGCTACAACTGCTGCTGCTATATTTGCTACTATCGCTTTCGTGACGGATCCAGCGCCTTTCGTGGAAGCTTTCGCCCGCTTCTTAGGACCGACTGACCCGTGCTCGACCGCCGTTGGCACGGAACCCTTCTCCACTTCGATCTTCGAAGGTCTCGTTCGAATATTTGCTACTACCACCGAGATCTGCACCAGCGGTCAGCTTCACCCGGGCTCGCGCCCGCGTCTTCCATGCACGCCGCGGCACCCTCCTACTCGACCGGGCATCGGAAAGTCGCCTCGCCGGCGATCGCGCAACCTGTCGCCCGGCCGGTCCGGCATCGGCCGCTCACTCCAGCGCCATCCATTTTCAGGGCCGGTCGATTCGGCAGGTAAGTTGTTACACACTCCTGAGCGGATTCCGACTTCCGTGGCCACCGTCCTGCTGTCTATATCGACCGACACCCTTTCGGGGATCTAATGGGCGAAGCGTAGGGCACCTTAGCTGGACGTTCGGTTCATCCCACATCACCAGTTCTGCTTACCAAAAGTGGCCCACTTGGCACCGTGCATTCGTCTCAAGAATCGCGCAAAATAAATTCGAACAATTCGCAAACGGCCACCTCCGTTCGGGACAGGAGCGGCCCGTTTCGCCCGTTCCAAGTTCGAGAGTAGATCGAGGCCGTCAACGTCCGCGGGGGCACCACCAGGAGTGGAGCCTGAGGCTTAATTTAACTTCCTCGCCCGCGCCTTCGCTACGCCGAGCTCTCCGACCGGAAGGGATGTCCTCGCCTCTCCTTTCTGCTGACGGTCGGACCCGCTTAACCCACCGCGCGATCGATTCTTCATGGCCGGCGGGTCCACGATTCTTCCGCCAACCACCCGCACGCCTCGTAGTGAGCTCCCTCGCCCTCGCTGACGCCGTCGTTCCGAACTCCACGCTGGGTCAGATACGCTCGCTCGCCCGCCGACAGCCGCCCGCCCACCTGTTCGTGCTGTCGCCATCGATCGATCAGTATCCTCTTCCTCGCCCGCACCGTCGCTACGCCGAGCTCTCCGACCGGAAGGGATGTCCTCGCCTCTCCTTTCTGCTGACGGTCGGACCTGCTTAACCCGCCGCACGATCGATTCTACATGGCCGGCGGGTCCACGATTCTTCCGCCGACCACCCGCCCGCCTCGTAGTGAGCTCCCTCGCCCTCGCTGACACCGCCGTTCCGAGCCCCGCAGCGCGTCAGATTCGCTCGCCCGCCGACAGCCGCCCGCCTGTTCGTGCTGTTGCCACCGACCGATCGGTATCCTCTTCCTCGCCCGCACCGTCGCTATGCCGAGCTCTCCGACCGGAAGGGATGTCCTCGCCTCTCCTTTCTGCTGACGGTTGGAACCCGCTTAACCCGCAGCGCGATTGATTCTTCACGGCCGGCGTGTCCAGGATTCTTCCGCCGACCACCCGCCCACCTCGTAGTGAGCTCCCTGGCCCTCGCTAAAGCCGTCGTTCCGCGCCCCTCGCCGCGTCAGTTACGCTCGCTCACTCGCTCGCCCGCCCGCCCGCCTGTTCGTGCTGTAGCCATCGACCGATCGGTATCCTCTTCCTCGCCGGCGCCGTCGCTACGCCGAGCTCTCCGACTGGAAGGGATGTCCTTGCCTCTCCTTTCTGCTGACGGTCGGACCCGCTTAACCCGCCGCGCGATCGATTCTTCACGGCCGGTGGGTCCACGATTCTTCCGCCGACCACCCGCACATCTCGTAGTGAGCTCCCTCGCCCTCGCTGACGCCGTCGTTACGCACCCCGTGCTGCGTCAGATACGCTCGCTCGCCCGCCGACAGCTGCCCGCCCGCCTGTTCGTGCTGTCGCCATCGACCGATCGGTATCCTCTTCCTCGCACGCACCGTCGCTACACCGAACTCTCCGACCGGAAGGGATGTCCTCGCCTCTCCTTTCTGCTGACGGTCGGACCCGTTTAACCCACCGCGCGATCGATTCTACACGGCCGGCGGGTCCACGATTCTTCCGCCGACCACCCGCTCGCCTCGTAGTGAGCTCCCTCGCCCTCGCTGAAGCCGTCGTTCCGCGCCCCTCGCCGCATCAGATTCACTCGCTCACTCGCTCGCCCGCCCGCCCGCCTGTTCGTGCTGTCACCATCGACCGATCGGTATCCACTTCCTCGCCCGCGCCGTCGCTACGCCGAGCTCTCCGACCGGAAGGGATGTCCTCGCCTCTCCTTTCTGCTGACGGTCGGACCCGCTTAACCCACCGCGCGATCGATTCTTCACGGCCGGCGGGTCCACGATTCTTCCGCCGACCACCCGCCCGCCTCGTAGTGAGCTCCCTCGCCCATGCTGTCGCCGTCGTTCCACGCCTCGCGCCGCATCAGATTCGCTCGCTGCCGGCAGTTGCAGCAGTCTTTCTGTTCATGCTCTCGTTCTGGTCTTCCTCCGCCGCCGCCGGGTTTCTCATCTCCGTTTGCGCACGTTTATTTTTCGTCTCCTCCTCCTCCTCCTCGCCGACCCGCGGCCTCGTCAACGTCGTCTTCGAGGACCCGGTCAGGTTACGCCGCTGACCTCGTGTCGCGTCGCCGCCGGCGCGGCGGGCGGGCTAGTTGTCGCTTCCCGATCCGCCACAGGCGACGCGACGTCAACGAGAGAGAGCGGTGCCGTGTGTTCGTCCCGCTAGACCGGGACGGAACAACAACCGTGGCTTTAACTCTGGGTGTCGCGGCGGTGGTGCCCGCAATCTCCTCGCGCTCGCCCATCCCGGCATCGTCGTTGCTTTGGCGCGTTCGGCGGCCGACAACGCCGTTTACGTCATCGCATACACGCTTCTCGTTTACCGCAGCCCGTGCTGTCGCAATTGTTTCGGAGCGATCACTCGCTCGCTCGCCCGCGCGCGCTCGGTGGGAGTCGTCGTCCTCGTCGGCGGAGGCGACTGTCGTAGCGTAAGAAGGGAAAAACAGCTGTCCCCGCCGACCCGCTGCACTTCGGCGGCGCGTCGTCCTTCTTGTCCGACCCGTCCGTCTTCTCCGTGTCTCGCGCAGCAGCCGGAAACCGCCTCGCTTCTTCAACCCGCACCGGCGCCCGTCCTTCCACAGCCCCCCGAATCGGCGGCCGCGGCCGCGATTTTTCAGTCTCCTCCTCGCTCACATCTGCTCTCCGCGCGGTGGCGACGATAGCAGCAGCAGCGGGACTTCCGCCTCGACCGCTCTCCCGCCTTCCACTGACCGACGCGACGGTGACGCTACTACAGCGACGACGACGACACCTGGTTGATCCTGCCAGTAGTCATATGCTTGTCTCAAAGCTTAAGCCATGCAAGTGTAAGTTCATGCCGTAAACGAATGGTGAAACCACGAATGGCTCAGGAACCGGACCTAATCCTCGGGACCGTAATCCTCACTGCGAGGAGAGTGGATAACTGTGGCAATTCTAGAGCTAATACATGCAACCGAAGCCGCGATTGCAGGTCGCACCAGGGTGTCAGGCCGAAAAACGGCTTCCGGCAGCGGTCGCCACCGCTGCGCCTCCGCGCGCTCGGCGTCGTCCCAGCCGCCGGTCGTTGCCGGCGACCGCTCGGCCGGGTCCGGGGCTGCTCGCCAGTTCCCGCCGGTAGCGACGATACGGTCGGCCTTCCGCATTGGTCGCGGCGCAAATATTAGACTGAGACTGACGATTTTGGTGACTCTGGATAACTGTCAGTACGATCGCACGGGCTAGTATCGACTAGCCTTCGCGCGACGGGTCCCCCGCGAGTCCACCCTATCAACTGTCGACGGCCCGGTAAGTGCCGACCGTGGTGGCAACGGGTAACGGGGAATCAGGGTTCGATTCCGGAGAGGGAGCATGCGAAACGGCTACCACATCCGAGGAAGGCAGCAGGGGCGCAAATTACCCACTCCCGGCACGGGGAGGTAGTGACGAAAAATAACGACGCGGGACTCTGTCGAGGCCCCGCGATCGGAATGAGTACACTTCAAATCCGTTAACGAGGATCGACCGGAGGGCAAGTCTGGTGCCAGCAGCCGCGGTAATTCCAGCTCCGGTAGAGTATATTAAAATCGTTGCGTTAGAAAAGCTCGTAGTCGGAATTCGGGACTCGAAAACGTGTCCCAGCACGTTCGAGGCGACGGTGCCGTCGCGGGCATGCCTCGCGCGCGTCCGCTTCGGTCGTCCGTTCGCACTCCCGGCCCTATTCGCCGGTGCGTGCGCGGTCGGGCCGCAGAGCTCTGCGCGCATCATCGCTGCGATGGTCTCTCCGGCAGCCCGTCTCCCGCCTCCGCTACCGTCCCCCGTCCGGTCGATCGGCATCAGCACGCGATCGTTCGGCTTCGCCTTCACCGGCGTCGCAGTCACCGCTGTTGCTGCTGCCGCCTCCGCCTGTGGCGGCGGTTCGCGGTGTTCGGGGGAAACAAACGGGGGCGAGCGTCGCCGCTCGCACGCGTTTCGGTAGCGCGTCCACCTGCCGGTCGTTTCGGCCCGCACGGTTCCTCCGAGGGTACTCTTCGCCGAGTGTCCGAGGCGGCCGGTACGTTCACTGTGAAAAAATTAGAGTGCTCAGAGCGAGCCCCGCCGGCTTGCATACAAAAAGCATGGAATGATGGAAAATGGCCTCGTCTGCGCCTTATCCGTCGGTCTCCGTTCACGACGAGGCAATGATTGAAGGGAGCGATCGGGGCCACTCGTATTGCGACGTTAGAGGTGAAATTCTTGGATCGTCGCAAGACGCACTGCAGCGACGGCGTGTGGCAAGTACGTTTTCCTCGATCAAGAGCGAAAGTCCATTTTCAGGAACAGTCCTCAGTCAAATCGTCCAACCCATGCTAGCATGGAAAGCGGACGTTAAACGATGATGATGATGATTATTTCAAATTTTTACCACAAGGGCAGCTTGGGAGAAGGGATTAAGTCGATTACATTGACACCAGTGAATAACTGGTACTTATTTAATCAACCCCAAAAAGACGGAAAGTAAAGTCGACCTCGGGGGAATTTGAACTCAGAACAAAGCGGCAGACGAAATACGGCTAAGCATTTCACCTGTCGTGCTAATGAATCTGCCAGCTTGCCATCTCAATAATAATAATAATAATAATAATAATAATAATAATAATAATAATAATAATTGTCTAAGGTCCTTGTTGTGACGTGACAAACAGAACAAACCCCTGGTAGACACAATATCTTCAATCAACAACCTCACAATATTGTATACTGTGTGACGTCTATAATAATAATAATAATAATAATAATAATAATAACAATAATAATAATAATAATTTTCAACTAGCAATAACTCGGATTTACCTCATTGGCCATGGTACCACCTAATAATGGTCCTTTCTACTATAGGTATAAGGCTAGAAAGTTTTGTTTTTTAGGAGAGGCAGGGCTAGTCGATTACATTGACCCTAGTGGTCAACTGGTACTGATTTCATCAAACCAAGAGGATGAAAGACCAAATCAATTTTGACAGAATTTGCTCTCAAAGCATAAAAGACAAACAAAATTCCTCTAAGCATGCTAATGATTCTGCAGGTTCGTCATCTTAACCATAATTATAAAACGATAACACTAATAAAAGAACAAAAACTAAAAGTATTAAAATATCCATTTGCAATGAAGAATGTGTTGCTCAATTAGAAAACCATAGCCGTATCCGAGATGGGGGCAATTAGCAGGAATTAAGATGAGGAGAAGGTCATTAGTTTTGGCAGTGATCAGAATAATTTAAAGCATGCAAATTGCATATTTTCACCCAAGAAGTTATTTCGAAAGAAAAACAGGTAATATAAAGAATTTATTTGTGGTTTTTATCTATATATATGTGTAGCATCGTTTAAAAATATTTTCAATTAGCAAAGGTGATTAAGAAGTTGACCTGACCGTTTCGGAGAAGGAGAGGACACGTTTTAGAAGAGGTAGATAGATGAGAATATGGAAGGTTGAGTTCGATGGCGAACGTAATTTAGATGCTAATTTGTAAACTGATCACATATGGGGAAACTAATCAGATTTCGTAAATATTCTTACTACCTCTGACACACACACACACACAAATATTTATGTATATATATCTACACACAAACATATTTATACATATGTACAGGCATAGACACACACACACTGCACACAAATATTCACATATATATATATATCTACACACAAACATAACATACATATATGCACACACATACACACACACACATACAAATATTTATGTATATATATCTACACACAAACATATTTATACATATGTACAGGCATAGACACACACACATTACACACAAATATTCACATATATATATATCTACACACAAACATAACATACATATATGCACACACATACACACATGTATAAATGTTATATAAATATACATGTATACATGGATGTGAACACAGATAAATGCATATACAGATGAACAAGTACACACGCACAAACACATATATATATTTGTGGATATATATATATAAATTTTTTACATCTGTTCTTCCAAGCTGACATGTGCAAAATGAAACTTGTTGAAGGAGATTTTCTATGGTTAGACAAATTTCTTGATGCCAACCATATATATATATATATACACAAACACAAACAAACATGTATGTATATACATATATATATACATACATACATATCTATATATATGTATGTATATATATATATATATGTATATATATATATATGTGTGTGTGTGTGTATATATATATATATATATATATATATATATATATATATATATATATGTATGTATATATAGATGTATGTATGTATGTATAATTAATAATATCGAAGGGGAATAGAAATATTAGAAAGTTCTACTTCCAGTGGCCTAGCGTGTAAAAATTTAGTCCAATGACTATATATTACTCATAAATACAGTGTACATTTAAACACGCCAGAGGTATCCATCATAGGATTCCCTCATGCTAGAAAGAATAGCTAAGTTCCACAACCATTATTAAGGATAAAATTTCAAAATTTTATCCCTAACAGTGATTGTGGAACTTAGGTGTTTAAATGTACACTGTATGTAAGTATATATATATATATATATATATATATATATATATATATTTTTATGTATGTATGTACTATATATATATACACACACACACACATACACATTTGGAATTCAAGACGGGATGCCTCTGGGAGCTACTCTATCCTGATGACCTTGCTCTAATTGCTAAGTCACTCTCAGAACTGGAGGAAAAGTTTCAGGTGTGGAAGCAAGGATTAGAATCGAAGGGCCTTAGAGTCAACCTAGCTGAAACCAAAGTCCTAATAAGTAGGAAGACAGACAAACCACAAATCCCTTCAGGTAGATGGCCCTGTGCAATCTGTAGAAAAGGTGTAGGTAGAAACTCTATAAGATGTACCCAATGTAAGCTATGGACACATAAGAGGTGCAGCAATATCAAAGGGAGGCTAACTGGGAATATAGTTTTTGTATGTGGCAAATGTTCAGGTGCTATAAACACTGAAGATGTACAGAGAACAGCTTCTGTCACATTTCAGAGAGAAAAACTAGAAGTAGTCGATAGCTTCCGTTACCTAGGGGACCAAGTCAGTAGTGTCACACCCTAGCAGTTGAGGGAACCTGTGGGAGAGGTAGACCCAGGAAAACCTGGGATGAGGTGGTGAAGCATGACCTTCGAACATTGGGCCTTACTGAGGCAATGACTAGTGACCAGGACCTTTGGAGATATGCTGTGCTTGAGAAGACCCAACAAGCCAAGTGAGACCATAGCTCAAGGCCTATGCCAGTGGGTGTAACCAGCCCATTTATGAATACCCCTCATTTATTGGACAATAAACCTTGCTTGTGAAGACACTGAGGCAAGGGAAATCAAAATCGAAATTGCTGACGTGGCCGATGACAGTACTGCCTGATTGGCACTCGTGCCAGTGGAATGTTAAAAGCACATCTGAACATGGGGTGTAACCAACCCACTTATGAGTACCCCTCCTTCACTGGACAATGAACTTTGCTTGCTTGCGAAGACCTATTGAGGCAAGTGTAAACAAATATATATGAGTATGTGGCATGATTCTCAAGAAGTAGTATGGCTTTCAATTAGTTAAGAGATTAAGGATATATATAAACTATGTTGCAAATTAATCTATTTTGATAGAATTTAGTGGAATTTTACCCTAATTTCTTTTTTTTTTCACCTTAAAAACCAAGGTTTAATAAATTGCTAAGAAAATATTCATTTCAAATTTATTCATATTCATTGCAATTAAGCGAATAAACCAAGAAGCTAATTGGTAATTAACATTAAGAAGTAAAGAAAGTAAACTCATTAAATTTTTAAATATCAATACTGAATTTCATTTCTGTAGTTTTGGCTATTGATATTTGATAAAAATCATTGCAAATAGACATTTCAAATAGTCAATGCTTCATTTCCATACATGAAGTACACTCACACACATATGCAAACAGATACAATCACACATACACACAGAAGCAAATGTGTGTGTGTGTGTGTGTGCGTGTGCGTGTGTGTGTGTGAGAGAGAGAGAGAGAGAGAGAGAGAGAGAGAGGATATATATTGTATCTGTTATTTACATCAGCCACTGGGCTGCAGTCAGGCTGGAGCGGCATCTGGAAGGGTCTTAGTCAAACAGATTGACCTCGGTAGAATTTGAACTCAAAACATAAAAACGAACAAACTGCCATAAGCATTTTGCCTGGTGCGTTAATGATTCTGCTAGCTTGCTGCCTTAACAATAATAATAATAATAATAATAATAATAATGATTTCATTTATTTGCCACCAGGGAAAGGACAAGGGGGACAATACAAAAGAGACATAGAGCGAGGGGGGATTACATATAATGAAATGATAGAATAAATAAATAAATAATTTTAAAAATAATGATAATCCTTTCTACTAAAGGTACAAGGGCTGAAATTTTGGGGAAGGGGTAAGTCGATTTCATCAGCCCCAGTGTTTCACTGGTACTTAATTCATTGACCCTGAAAGGATGAAAGGTAATTTTTAAAAACACCCCCAACACATCTGTGTGTGTGTGTGTGTGTGTGTGTGTGTGTGTGTGTGTGTGTGTGTGTGTGTGTGTGTATGTGTGCGCGTGCGTGCGTGTGTGTGTGTGTATGCAGCATAATTTCAAGAGCAACATGGTCAGAGAAGGCTTGGCAAAAAATAACTATAGAAGCGGAATAAGGGACAGAGAGAAAGAGGTGTCCAGCCAATGTAAATAGAATATTAAGAATTTAAATTTGATGAATTTGAAGACCAACAATTACAGAGAAATTTTTTTAAAAAACCCAGCACATTCATTGCTAAATAGTGAGTAATTGATTTCGTTTGTCTTTTAGGATTATTATTTATTATATATCTTTTTTTTTTCTTAACAGAGTTTTAAACTTTTAAGGATATAGCAGGAGGAACATGATGTAGCGATAACTTAAGGGCAACAGCATATTCCTTAAGTAGGGATGAAATTATAAAGAAATACACACCAGATCATATACACACACATATATATGTGTATGTATATGCATGTGGTTTTTTTCCCTTTTCTTTTTCACTACAAGATATATATCTCACAGAACATTAATCATTTGAAATATTGCTTTGATAAAAAGGTGAAATTTTCATTATTATTATTATTATTATTATTATTATTATTATTATTATTAGTATTATCGTTTTTTTTATTTTTTTATTTTCTTCTTCTCTGGTGCTGTTTCTGTTAAAATATGTATGGCCTCAAGTAATTTTTAATATAATGTGAAACTGAATAGGTCTTAATGATAGCTTTAATTTAGAAATATGAAAAAAAAATAAAAGAAAGAAAAAAAGACAAAATGTACGAAGGAAAAGAAGAAAAAAAATAGTATCAATTGGTGGAGACGGGGAGGGGGTACGAGTATGAAGAGAATACCTTTTGTCTAATACACAGCGATAGGCCTTTTTTTTTTTTTTGTTATTAATCTTAAAAAAGATATTCCTTACCTGCCATTTACAAAATGAAGAATGGTAATCTAAAGATAGTCAAATGAAGTCTTAATAGAAGATCTGACTACAGACAGAAATTCATTGAATTTTCAGAGTAAAAATGCTGTTTGTTAGCTCTGAGAGGTTCTCTGCCATTTTGTGCAGGATAAAACATTCATTATAAAGAATATTTCAAGAAAGAATGAATAAAGAAAAGAAAGAAAGAAAAAGAGAAAGAGAGAGAGAGAAAGAGAAAGAGAGAGAGAGAGAGAGAGAAGGCTATCACAAGTGAAAAGAATGCACTGAAGATAATAATTTCAGTAGGAACACCATACTATGACAGAAATACTGAGTTAATGACAGTCTCTATATGGTAGCTTGACCTGCATGAAATAGCAGCTAAATTACCTTTAATCCTGGAGTATTTATTTAACCCAGGGTGCTTGACCTTTTTCCTTTTGTAGCCCCCGCCTACCTCCTTTTAAGTAGTTGTTATGCCTAGCACCCACCAAAGTGGTAAGTGAGGTGTCTTTTTTTTTTTGACCCCCTTCGGTCACGAATGACCATGGGATTGCACCTAGAAAATTACCCTCCAAGGCACAAGTCCGGACAAGGTTGTTTATGAAAGACCAGCAGTCGCCCATGCATACCGGCCTCTCCTCTCCATGCCACTGATGTTATCGAAGGGAAAGACAGAGGCCGGTACAGCTTGGCACCAGTGATGTCGCAACTCATTTCTACAGCTGAGTGGATTGGAGCAACGAGAAATAAAGTGTCTTGTTCAAGAACACAACATGCAGCCTGGTCCGGGATTCGAACTCACAACCTCACGGTTGTAAGATCGACGCTCTAACCACCGAGCCATGTGAGGTGTCACAACTAAACTAACTAAACATGGATAATAATTTATAAATTTTATTCTGAAAATGGATTCTATAAACTTTTAACTGTGAAAGGACAAAAGTCCTAAATTTATTTCATACATTGCAAGTTAATGACTTCCCCATGCCTGATGAGATCATCATCATCATCATCATCATTTAACATCCGTTGTCCATGCTGGCATGGGTTGGATGGTCTGACCAGGGCTAGTAAGCTAGAAGGCTGCACCAGACTCCAGTCCCTTTTGGGCATGGTTTTCTATGGCTAGATGCCCTTCCTAATGCCAACCACTTCGAGAGTGTAATGGGTGCTTTTACGTGCCACCAGTATCTGCCACAACTGCAGTTTTCCTTGGCTCGATGAGTCTTCTTCTCAAGCATGGCATAATGCCAAATGGACATTGTCATTGCCTCCGTGAGGTCCAACACTTGAAACCTGGCATACGGTCAAATGGTCTCGGTCCTTGCCAGCATGAGGCCCAACACTCGAAAGGTGCCTTTACATGCCACTAGCATGGTGCCATTTATGTGACACACTGGCATCTGCCATGACTGCAGTTTTGATGGGTCTTCTCGTTTTATTTTAATAATCATAACTAGTTTTATCCTGTATAATATAAATACTACTACAAGTAAAATTTAGTATGTTAATTATGTTACCCCACTGCCCCCTAAAGGAAGGTGGCATCACCCACATTAAAAACCTTTGATTGGAACCTTTTAATACCAACCCACTTGAGTTTGTCCCCTGTTTTTATAATACAGACTTTCTATCTTAACCCTTTAGTGTTCAGAATACTTTGGAAAAAGTCAAATGTAATGCTTGTTTATTCACATGGTTTTGAATTAATCAAGAATCATAACTAACCACACCATCAAAATCTCGAAGCTACGAGATAATACGTGTCTAATTCAAAACAATGAGAACAAATAAGCTATACATTTGACGAGTGAAGGTACATGGCTCACTGGTCAGAGTGTCGGGCTTACAATCATGAGGTAGTAAGTTCGATTCCCAGACCGAGCTGTGTTCATCTGTAGAAATGAATTGCCAAGCTGTATCGGCCTTTGCTTTCCCCTTGGATAACATCAGTGGCACGGAGAGGGAAGAATGGCATGCATGGGTGACTGTTGGTCTTCCATAAACAACCTTGTCTGGACTTGTGCCTCAGAGGATAACTTTCTAAGTGCTATCCCATGGCCACTCACGACTGAAGGGGCTCTTTACCCGTTACCCTATGTACATGTAACGATGTGGTGATTGGAGTTTGGTATGCATGGGCGACTGCTGGCCTTCCATAAACAACCTTGCCTGGACTTGTGTCTCGGAGGGTAACTTTAAGTGCAATCCATTCAAATTTTGCCACAAGGGCAGCAATTTTGGGGGAGGGGATGAGTCGATTACATCAACCCCAGTGTTCAACTGGTAATTATCTTATTGACCCTGAAAGGATGAAAGGCAAAGTCGACCTCAGCAGAATTTGAACTCAGAACATAATGGAAGTTGAAATAACACAAAGCATTTCACCCGGCTTGCTAACAATTCTGCCAGCTCGCCCTGTTGATAATTATATAGATGATGATGGTGATTTCAAATTTTGGCACAAGGCCGGCAATTTCAAGGGAGTGGGTAAGCCAATTATATCAACTACAGTGGTCTACTGGTGCCTATTTTACAGACTCTGAAATAATTGAAAGGTAAAGCCGACCTCAGCAGAATTTGGACTCAGAATGTCAAGATAGATAAAAAGCCGCTAAGCATTTTGCCTGGTGCACTAACAATTTTGCCAGCTTGGTACATAATAATAATAATAACAATAATAATAATAATAATAATAATAATAATTTTAAAATTTAAAAAAAAGAAAAAAACCCAAAACATGATCTTTCTTCAAAAGTAGACAGGAGAAAAGCTTGACAACTGTTAATAGAAGACAGAACTGAAGAATGGTAAATTGCATGGAAGTCTTGAAAGGATAATAAGTACACTTGGCAATTGAGATTTCTACGTTTGGCAAAACTAGACGATTCTTTTATTTCATTTCAATTACAGTCATTGAGCTAAAAACAATTGAAACATTAAATGAATTTTAAAAACACCCTTCAAGACATTCTACTGTAACTTTTCTGTGCGTGTGTGTAAATAGTTACAGAAGAACAAAGTGAAACAGACCTATGTGAACATGTATGTTTAATTTTGTACAAGGTATATTAGTGCATGCATTTATGCAAATCTGTGTGTGTGTGTATTATATATATCCACATACACAGATACATATATATATTCATACACACGCACATACATATATATATATTTATACACATGCACATATATAACTACATATCCACACATACACATACATGATGTGTCCCATAAGTCAGTCAGGATTTTGAATGTAAATTACTTCAATACATTATTCAGTGATTAGACACACTGAGCATATGTGTACATGTACACCCACATAAGAATTGAGAAAGCAAAAAATTCAATAGACTGTAAGTGTGTGCGTGTGTGTGTGTGTGTGTATATATACATATATGCATGTGTGTATGTATGTGTGTGTGTGTGTGTGTGTGTGTGTGTATATATATATATATATACGTGCACATACACATACAAAGTTGGTAATGAGAAGGAACCAAGAAAATTTAACGAAACAAACTCTATATTTCTTTCTTTCTTTAATCTCCCTCTCTTTCTCTCTCTCTCTCTCTTTATATACCATTATAGATTAAGTTCATTAAGTAATTAGCTCTATATGCAATATTCTAAAAACTAAAAGAAACAGGAGGAAAAAAAGAGTTAACAATTAGCAGCTTTTGTTTTAATTTATCTTGAGGTACTTTGCAGCAAAAATTACATCAAAATATCTTTAAAAATAATGAAAATAAAAAAAATTTATTTATTTTCTTTCAAATTCCAAATTCTACAGGGCAAATGGTAAAATAATGTTCATACCATAAATGAAAATAACTGGTTTTGATGAAGCAAGAATATAATTTTCCTTTCTTTGTCAAGAGGTGGGTGACGGAGTAGTAGTAGTAGTAGTAGTAGTAGTAGTAGTAGTAAGTTAGATAAAGATAGATTACAATATTAGTGCAACTCTTTGTTAATTCTGGCAGTATAAGCGATGCCAATGCCGGAAAATGTAAGAGGCACTATAAAGCTAAGCCTGCAAGAAACAGCAGTCAGATCTCCCTCAAAAGAAGAGGAAGGACAGGCGAAATAAAGTAATCTTAGATTATGATAGTCAAAGATGTAATGTTTAACTCAGGTTATTTTGTCAAATTCAATATTTACTTATCCACATTGTTTTGAATTAATCGTGCATTATTTGGTAACTGAGATTTTGATAATGTGATCAATTATTTCCGGAATGACATCACAGGGTTGGCATGTGAAGTTTGGACCTGGCTAGATTAACCGTAAAAGAGATAGAATATTTGGGCTGAATATGGCTGACTGAAATGCTAAAGGGTTAACTGGGAGCTAAGCAACAGCTGATATTGTAAAACATTCGAATCAACACTTTGCACAAAACAAAACCATTTTTTATGGTATACAGGTCGAAATGTCATGGTCAGTATTTACACCCCAAAAATGTAGGTCAATTTTTATATCAAAATGATTTGGGAGGACCAAAAGCTTATTCAAAATGCAGCAGGATTTGATAAAATAGTAAAGATGTTTGAAAGCTGACACTACATTCTTACAAAGTAGTAAGAAACTCTCAGCTGAAGGTCTTCAAAGGAGTAACCCACCAAAGGCTCATGTTTTGGCCCTGGACTTCTTTCATTCTAAGGGGGCAGGCCACATTCAGGTCATGACTCCTGGGTGCCATTCTGCTGACATTTTTTTAACCAGTTGGATATTAGAGACTTGGGCATTTAAACTGCTTGGAGATTTTATTTAGCTGTATCTCTTCTCCGTTGACTCAGCTTCCAAACATGAAGAAATAACATTGGTTGTCATGGAAACAGTGAAATGTCAACACTGTTACATTGACTCACTTGAGAATTTCTTACCACCAGCTTGTACTTCAGAAAATAGAGAATCCAGACTGAGTTCCTGGCAGTCCCAAAATAAGTGAATTGCAAAACACCATACTTATGGTAACTCTTTACTCGTTTTACTTGTTTCAGTCATTTGACTGTGGCCATGCTGGAGCACTGCCTTTAGTCGAGCAAATCGACCCCAGGACTTTGTAAGCCTAGTACTTATTCTATTGGTCTCTTTTGCCAAAGCGCTAAGTTACGGGGATGTAAACACAACAGCATCAGTTGTCAAGCGATGTTGGGGGGACAAACACAGGCACACAAACATATACACACACACATACATATATATATATATATATATATATATATATATATATATACATACATACATATATACGACAGGCTTCTTTCAGTTTCCATCTACCAAATCCACTCACAAGGCTTTGGTCGGCCCGAGGCTATAGTTGAAAACACTTGCCCAAGGTGCCACGCAGTAGGACTGAACCCGGAACCATGTGGTTCGTAAGCAAGCTACTTACCACACAGCCACTCCTACTTTGCATATTTTATGTAAAATACTTTCCATGTAGACAAAATCAATGTCCTAGGACTTGAGTAATATCCAGGGGTCCATGATGAAAAAAAATTATAAAGTGTTGAAAAAAAAAAAAAAGAAAAGCATACAATCTGTTATTACTCACCAAATCAATAGTTTTTGCATTTTTCAATTCTTTTGTACTGCACCAAGTCTCACACCAGAGCCATTCCTGAGGTAACGATTTGATAGCCACTTGGTGGATCATGTTATTAGGCAGATCTTGATCTAAATTGGCAAGGCTGTTTGGATCTTGGCTCAAACCTTGGTACTGGCCTCTCAAACGATCTCCAGCTGCTATCCGACGGAATTTTTTCAAATCAACAACATAGAGGGCACTGTGGTGGTAGAAGAAGAAGAACAACAATAACAACAATAATAATAAAACAAAAGTTTCATGAGCTTTGAGAAATAAAAGAAAATAAACATAACAAGAAACATGCTGTGGAAAACAGTAGTGTGGAAGGGGAAGGAGACAGTCCCCTCCAGTGACGCTTTTATAAGGGAAATACTTTTGGACCTGATGCATAAAGCTCTATAGGCTGGGGAGGTGGGACGATGTTGGGGGGAGATCATGGGCTATCCTGGGTGCCACTCTCTCACTATACCACTGGTGTTTCAAGCAAATTCCCTTTTCTCTAGGAGAAAGCAATTTAAACACTTGAGGATAGATGCAAGCATATAAGGTTTTAGATTACGAGGATTATGGGAGTGTTTTTCTCATTAGAAACTTTGGCATTGATGAGAAAGTATGTGATCTGATCAAAGTTGTAAACACATCTTTTAATACAATTCTTTTAGTGTCTCCATGCAGTCATGTGGTTATCGAATGAGATTCCTGTACACCAACCCATAACTATTTCATTTTCTTGACTTATTCACTTGTTATTTCAATTTTCAGACTTGCTGACCAAAAGTCTATGCAAACAAAGAACTGTTTACATACAAGAAAATGGTACCGCCTCTTGATGATAAAGGGTAGCACTACACCACAGTAGTAGAAGTGAAGGAAACAAGAGTGGGATAGATATTTTAAGACACTGAATGAAACACGCTCTATGTGAATAATCCGCATGGAGAGTACCACTGGCAAAAAAGAGCTGTAACTCAGGACTGCAAATTTCCTGTAGCAAACAGAAATAACACACTCAAGCAGAATGGTTACAATTAACATTTTAAGTTTACACAAGTTAGAGCCTTTAGTCTAACAACAATTATTTCTTGGTGAACCGCTTCGTTACCATATTTCTGTTGAAACACTTCACCTTTGTTTCAACAATTAATTTTGAAAATAATGAAGTATTTAGTAAAGTAACTTTGTTGTCATTAATCTAGAGTTTGGAGCATAAATTAACATGGAATTTTGATGGCCGGCTTTTAATGTGAAAGAATGATGAAGAACTAAAAAGAAAAAGGAAAAAAAAAAGACAAGAAATTTCAAACACTTTACCTGATATGATATTTACGGCCACCTAAGTGACTTGCCCAATATCCTGATTTCCAGAATCTGAAATGGTATATAGATAGGTTTTAGGACATTTTCATTTCTGACATG